>NC_069502.1:987198390-987405890 GCF_027579735.1 Bombina bombina
TCCAACCGCTGTGGAACAGCGTCCTTGAGTGGGGGGTCCTGTAAGGGATACTGTGCCTTTAATTCATTCTACCTGTTAATTGGGTAATTCCCCTTTAAATAGCAAGAACAACTAAGCATCATTGCTCAGTTATTCTAATTCGTTTCTACGAACACCTGAGTGCCAAGCCTCTTTTCCAAGTTCAGTAAGCTGAATCTCTCATCTCTGCACGACTAAGCTGTGTCATTACCAGCTCCACTACAGGACAGGATTCCTCACTTACCTTCCTTCAACTTACTGGAGATTGAGTACTTCGACCTGGCAAGCTGTACTTTACTCCTAATCCTTAAACAGCAAGTATTTACATTTTACTTTGTTTATTGCCTTCCATGCAGTATTGAACTACATTTCCCAGAAGGCCTCTGGACTAAAACCGGAACTTCCTGTTAAACACAAACCAGTGTCTCACAGCACAGCTCAATACCAGAGTGCTGACAGGTAAAAGGGATAACTCTCTGCTGGGGAATAAGGTATCAAATTGAGCCATTAACAACTATCTTTGCCTAATACATTTCTGGGAAACTGAAAGCATTTCAACATCTCTGCTTTATCGATGTATTGTGGAACAGTTTAATAAGACTACTAAGCCTTTATACTTTATAATATTCTGTGATAATCTAACAATATATCTGCTTATAATTGTTCTCCTCAGTTGTTTTTCACAAAAGGATAGCTAAGTTAAATTACCTTTCATTCCTGATATTTGATACTCTGAATTCCACATATATTTGCCATTTCTTTTTTTTTTTATAAACTCTATCAAAACCACTTTAGTTTTGGTTCTTATGACACAATCATTCTAGATTAACTCACTGCTGTATCAGATTGCCTTAAAGAAATTGGGTACTCATTACTAGCAGTGATACAAACATATTATAATATCTGTAATTTGTGTTCCTTTATTGGATATTCCTTACACCTGTAGATCCACTGGGCTTCTCTATACAATAGGGTTTGTCCCGATCTCCACCTCGGTCAGGTTTTGGCACATGGCCTATCAGATTATATCTGATGGATGCCACAGAGTGTAATTGTTCTGCACAGTGCCATGCCACAGGTTGATCTGACGAGCCCTTCACAAGTGCCTGGCATATAACCAGTCTGTGGTTGGCTATGCATTCTCTCAGGGTTCCCTTCACCTTACCCATATCGAACTTCGAGCATGGGCACATGAGCAAATAGACCACATGTGTGGTGGTACAGGTGATTGAATGCCTGATGGTGTACACTTTATTAGTGTGTGGGTGATGGAATTTCTTTGTTGAGATACGTCCATTATGTGTCATACATCCCACACATCGATAACTTCCCTTGATGTTTATCTTCTGTTTCTTCTGATAGCAATGTTTGGGGTCTGTGCGTACCAACAGGTCACAAAGATTGGTGCTCCTTTTGAACCCTACCATGGGGTTAAGTTCTTTACTAAATTGGCATGATTGGCCAGTGTCTTCTCAGAATCCTGCCAGTATTGATGGTACCGGGGTGTAGGTGGTCGCCATAATCATCCTATTATGATCTTGATTCTTCTTCTCTTTATTAATCAATTTATCCAGTGTACATTGCTGTACCATATCAATAATTGGTCCCACCATATTCTGTTTGTATCCTCTCTGGAGGAACTTACTCCTAGTATCTTCCAACTAGGAGACCCTCCGGGTATGTAGGGAATTATTACGGATGATTCTAACCATTTGTGATTTAACAATACCCTGAAACAGTGTGGATGGGTGGCAACTATCTGCTCTAAGAATCGAGTTACAATCTGTGGATTTCTTATATAAAGTAGTCCCTAATTTAGGGCCATCCTTGAAAATCTCTAAATCCAAAAAACTCACACTTTCACTGTCTGATGTCATTTTGAATCGTACTGTCGTGTCAGTGTTATCGAGGGTATTAAACCACATTTCTAGAGAGTCAGAACCACCCTGCCAGATCAGCAAGATGTCGTCTATATATCTTCAGTAGAAGACAATAGACTACACCTCCCCGAGCCAAACAAAGCTATTTTTGAATTCTGACATAAAAATATTGGCAAAAAACAAAAAACAAAAAGAATCTGGTGCACTCAGGGGTAAGATAATATTATAAGTTGCTTTACTGGTAAAAATACATGGAGGATGCCACAAAAGGACAAGGATCCAGAATAGAAGTGATCCTGACGTGTTTCGCGCTGTTACTGGCGCTTAATCATAGGATATGACCCAAGCATACCCCACCTCATCTTATGAAGGGAACTGCAGCCAACCGGCGTCCAGAAGACAGACACCTGTCAGTCACACCCCCCATCCAGGTTAAGGTGGAATCTGCAAACCTCACACATAAAAAACAAGAAATTTAGAAATAAAAAAATATGATGTAGAAAATTCTAGTAGATTCTGGAAAAGTCAGCTATTACATACATATATTAGACCTAAAAGAAAACAGAAAAAGGCTGAGAACTAAGGTATAAATGGCATAAATAAATAAATTTAAGACTATATGAGTGAGGATTTTTTTTGAATTGTTTGATAATCCACATACCTTCTCAATGACAGAACTATTGAATATATATCGGAACAGCCAATAGAATGCGAGCTCAATCTGATTGGCTGATTGGATCAGCCAATCGGATTGAACTTGAATCTGATTGGCTGATTGAATCAGCCAATCAGATTTTTCCTACCGTAATTCGGATTGGCTGATAGAATCCTATCAGCCAATCAGAATTCAAGGGACGCCATCTTGGATGACGTCATTTAAAGGAACCTTCATTCGGCGAGTAGGCGTCGGTTGAAGAGGATGGATCTGCGTCGGCTGGGAAAAAGATGGCTCCGCTCCGCTCCGGATGGATGAAGATAGAAGATGCTGCTTGGATGAAGATGTCTGCCGGTCCGGATGTCCTCTTCTGCCCCATCGGATGAAGACTTCGGCCCGGCTGGGTGAAGACGAATCAAGGTAGGGAGATCTTCAGGGGGGTAGTGTTAGGTTTATTTAAGGGGGGGTTTGGGTGGGTTAGAGTAGGGGTATGTGGGTGGTGGGTTTTAATGTTGGGGGGGTTGTATTTTTTTTGACAGGCAAAAGAGCTGATTACTTTGGGGCATGCCCCGCAAAAAGCCCTTTTAAGGGCTGCTAAAAGAGCTGATTACTTTGTAATGTAGAATAGGGTAGGGACTTTTATTATTTTTTTTATTATTATTAGGGGGCTTAGATTAGGTGTAATTAGTTTAAAATTCTTGTAATATTTTTTTATTTTCTGTAATTTAGTGGGTTTTTTCTTTTTGTAATTTAGTTTAGTTTATTTAATTGAATTTAATTGTAGGTATTGGTAGCTAATTTATTTAATTAATTTAATGATAGTGTAGTGTTAGGTTTAATTGTAACTTAGGTTAGGATTTATTTTACAGGTAATTTTGTAATTATTTTAACTAGGTAGCTATTAAATAGTTAATAACTATTTAATAGCTATTGTACCTAGTTAAAATAAACACAAAGTTGCCTGTAAAATAAATATAAATCCTAAAATAGCTACAATATAATTATTCATTATATTGTAGCTATATTAGGGTTTATTTTACAGGTAAGTATTTAGCTTTAAATAGGATTAATTTATTTAATAAGAGTTAATTTATTTCGTTAAATTAAAATTATATTTAATTTAGGGGGGTGTTAGGGTTAGGGTTAGACTTAGCTTTAGGGGTTAATACATTTATTATAGTTGCGGCGAGGTCTTGGTCGGCAGATTAGGGGTTAATACTTGAAGTTAGGTGGCGGCGACGTTGGGGGGGCAGATTAGGGGTTAATAAATATAATGTAGGTGTCGGCGATGTTAGGGGCAGCAGATTAGGGGTTCATAGGGATAATGTAGGTGGCGGCGATGTACGGTCGGCAGATTAGGGGTTAAAAATATTTATTATAGTGGCGGTGATGTGGGGGGACCTCGGTTTAGGGTCACATAGGTAGTTTATGGGTGTTAGTGTACTTTAGAGCACTATAGTTAACAGCTCTATATACCGGCGTTAGCCCATAAAGCTCTTAACTACAGCCTTTCCATGGGCATTAGGAGTTCTTAAAAGTAATAATTTTAAAGGAACTCTTAAAAGAACTCTTAAAAGAGTAATAATTAATAATATTTAGTCTTAAAGGTTATTTAATATGAGGAATTTTAGATCCTTAATCTGACTTGTAAAGTGCATATATATATGTATATTTATGCAATATTTTCTGATTTTTATCCCAGAGTGACAATATAGCATACGTCCATAAAATATATCTGTTTATTTACACAGCTTTTATGGCTCATTGAGGAATTAACAATTAAATTCTAACTAATCCATATATATATACATTTATGTTTTCTTGACCATGCAAGGCATAAATTATATGAAATCTGGCTTATTATTTAGCTAAAAAGGGGCTTACAATGTACAAATTGTAGCTATGGGATTAAATATTTCTATATTGTATTAATAGATAGAATTGAGTAAGTTTCTAGTTTAAAATATTGCATAAATACACATATAGATGAGAAACTGATAAATAATCCAATGTAATAAGACTCTTAAAATTACTGTTGGTTTCAAAATACACAATTATTTATTAGATCAGCTATAAAACATAAAATGTCACAATATTCAATGCATAGGCCTAAAGACAATAACAATTAACATTTACTTATCAGACAAATATACATTTACACAAACATACATGACATAGGTACCTTGGGATTATCTTATGGACAGTCTGGATGTTTCTGATAGCTTCCTGTCCTCATCCTCCCCTCTCTCTGACTCCTGAATCCTGACTAACTCTTGTTCTATATATTCAGAATTGTCCCATCTGTTAGTATTGCTTTGATGCAATTGGTTAATTTGTTTCCCGCTTCACCATATTTGGAAAACTGAATTCCATTGGTCCTAGCTGTTTACATGTAAATAGGGCTATTGTAGGGGATGGATAGCTATAAATCATATGGCTTGGACAGCTGTTCTGATTGTAAGGTCAGATGTTCTTTTGTCCATGATAACCTGTTATCTACCATCCACACCCCAACAGGTACATGAAAGACTCCTATTTACATGTAAACATTTGGTGACTTATTGAATGGGAGTAAGCCTGAGAAAATATCTCCCTTGTTTACCATATCCTGATTCTTTTTGAGATAGACAGGACATGGTAAACAAAATATTTGTATGGCTTTTGTTCTTGAGACAGGGCAGTAAACAAAAGACTTCATAGCTTTTGTAACTGAAATAGAGCATAGAAAGGTATACAGCTTCTATATTTCTCATGGCTAATTAATATGACTAAAATATTATACAAATACATAAATATGGTCATGCATACAATATATACATTGAAATGGAACTGTAACATAAGCACATTGCCAAACTGTAACAGAGTCTTGTCGGTAGAGGTGTAACGCTCATTTCAGCCAAGACTCTAAATACCGGCGTTAGGAAGATCCCATTGAAAAGATAGGATACGCAATTGGCGTAAGGGGATCTGCGGTATGGAAAAGTTGCGGCTTGAAAGTGAGCGGTACACCTTTACCTGGCCGACTCTAATTACCAGCGGGCGGCCAAAAGCAGCGTTAGGACCCCTTAACGCTGCTTTTGCTGGCTAACGCAGAACTCTAAATCTAGGCGTATGTCAGTAAATTGAAACCACTACTAAGGAGGAGGAAAAAATGAGAGAGAGAGATGTTAGAATACAGGTGGCAATCAGTTCTCTTGCTCAGATGGAATAGATAAGAACAAATACCTATGGATAGGCTAGCACAAAAAGGGAAATTATTGTATCAAAGTGGGAGGGGATAGAAATAAAGATAGAAATGGGGGTGATAAACATGTGAATGTAAAATGTCTACCTAGGTAGATGCAAAAACATGTAATGTATCATGGCTATAAAATAAGGGGAAGTTAGTCTATGAATAAATCTAAATCTTGCCTCTTATTAATGCCTTTAGGATATTTTGTTTGTAACGTAAAAATCCAAAAGGCTTCTTGTCTAAGTAATTTGCCCATTCTATCTCCTCCCCTGATATCTTTCCTGATATGATCAATGCCTACAAAGTGAAACAGATTTTTATATGGATGCCATGAGTTCGAAAATGCTTTGCAACAGGTGTCTTAGGTATATCTTCTTCTAAAGATAAAAGGTGTTCCCTAATCCGGTCCTTAAGAAACAGAGAGGTAAGTCCTACATACTGAAAGGAACATTGTAAGCATGTGACTAAGTAAATAACAAAGACACTAGTGCAGTCTATTCGATGTTTAATGCGATAGGTAAGACCTGTTTGGGAAGAGGTAAAGTGATCTGTTTTATTTGTGTAATTACAACATTTACAAATGTGGCCACATTTGAAAAAGCCATTAGAGATAGTGAGCAAATGTGAAGGCTTACTCGGTTTATTAAAAAATGTTTTTTTACTTTTTCATCTATAGTAGGGGCTTTTTTAGCTACACATCGAATCTGTTTTTTGGAAATTTGCTTTAGTTGGTTATCACTCAGCAGGATGGGTAAGTATTTCAAAACTATGTCGCAAATATTATAATACTGCTTACTGTATGCAGTAGAAAAGACTATGTTGTTAGTTTGAAGCGATTCTTGATTATTTACATCTCTGCGTTTGTAAAAACCTGCTAATAATTTGTTCCTATTCATTTTGTTGACCTCATTGGCGATTGCTGTTAAATTACTTTTTTTGTATCCTCTTTCTTGTAATCTAGAAGCTATGAGGTTGGCTTGTGTGGTATACTCACTAAGGGTTGTGCAGTTCCTACGGGCTTTAATAAATTGGCCTTTGGGTATGCCCCTAGTTATGTGGCCTACATGGCAAGAGTCAGCTCTGAGTATGGTATTCCGTGCCAAAGATTTTCTGTAGATGGAGGACACAATGTTGCCATTACCATCTGCTGAAAGTTGAAGGTCTAAGTAAGGAATGGTTTCATTGGCTGTGTCGTGGGTGAATTTTAGATTCAGATCATTGTTGTTGAGCCAATCTATAAAAGATTTGGCACTTTGTTGACAACCCCTATTCCAGATGACCAGCAGGTCATCTATGTAGCGACCATACACAACTACTCCGTCTTCGTAAGGGAAACCATCAGAAAACATGTGGTTGAGTTCGAACCAGCCCATATACAAATTTGCATATGTGGGGGCAAATTTTGCCCCCATGGCTGTTCCACATTTTTGTAGGTAATAGGTTCCCTCGAAGACGAAGTAGTTGTGGATAAGCAAAAACCGGGTAATAGAGACTAAGAAATCTATGTATTCCCTGGAGTAGGATGTGTACCTTGTGATCATATATTTCATGGCTTCAAGACCCTTATCATGGGGTATACTTGAATAGAGTGCTGTCACGTCTATGGTTAGCCAATGATAATCAGGTAGCCACACAACCTGCTCTAATTGTTGTAACAAGTGCGTGCTATCTCTTATGTATCCTGGAAGAGATACCACAATGGGTTGGAGGATAGAATCCAACCAAGCTCCTAATATATAAATATTATTCTTATGAGAATTAAATCTTATAAACTCCCTCTGGATTTTTGCAAGGACCACCATTAAAATCTGTCTAATACATAAATAAAGTATTTAAAACATTTAGGGCCAGATTACAAGTTGAGCTCTAGTTCCCTCTCAAGTGTTAATTGCGCTAAAAGTAAGCTTTATGTACTCATCGAGTGCACTCGTATTGTGAGTTAAAAGTAAACTGTTTTTGCTTGCATGCTAACCCAATGAGTGCAAAACACTGGTTTGAATATCACGTGTGGATTCCACCATAAAAGTTTATGTAAAAAAAAAAGTGGGGAAAAAAAAACCTGATCACATATTCTCATGTGCGTTAACCCAACATGAAAATATGAATAGTTCAGATTCCAATGTTCTTTACATAGAAACATAGAAACATAGAAAAATAGAATTTGACGGTAGATAAGAACCAAAAAGGCCCATCAAGTCTATCCATATTAAATGTTACTTTTTCCTTAGGATAGCCTTATGCATGTCCCAGACATTTTTAAATTCCTTTAAAGTCTTTCAAATGGAAGTTCATTCCATGAATCCACCACCCTTTCTGTAAAAAAATGCTTCCTTAAATTTCTCCTGAATCTGCTACCCTCTCACTTCAGATTGTGACCCCTTGTTTTGGCATTTATTTTTTTTGTGAAAAATGCTTTCAGCTTCTATTTTATTAAGTCCCTTCATATATTTGAAGGTTTCTATCATGTCACCGCTTTCCCTTCTATCCTCTAAACTATACATATTTAGATCATAGAGTCTTTCTTTGTACGCTTTATATTTTAGACCATGTACCATTTTAGTAGCCCTCCTTTGGACAGCTTCTAGTTTATTTATATATTTCTGAAGATATGGTCTCCAGAACTGTACACAGTATTCCAGATTTGGTCTAACTAATGATCTGTAAAGTGGCATAAGAACCTTGCTATTTCTACTACTAAAACCTCTTCCAACGCAACCAAATTTTAACATAACAGGCTATGTTATTTTTATTCATATTTCTATATATATCTGATGATATTTCGGTACAATATATATTTATACCTTTTTATATACATGATTATATATAGGTATATACACAGATATATATATAGGAATATCTATTTCAAAATGCATAGAACATATTCTGCTATATGCAGAACATTGGAATGTGAAATATTTACAGTAAATATTCACATATACACTAATAAATATCACCTAGATTACGAGTTATGTGCACTATAGGGAAATTAACGAACGCAACAAAAGTGGCGTTATATACCCCCCTATAGCGCAGCCATTACAAGTTTTAAAAAACCCGTCTTATGCGTGTGATATGTTGCTTTTAAGCTCCATACTGCACAAAAAACAAGTGCTGTTTTGACGTGCTCGTGCACGCTTTCCCGATAGACATCAATAGGGAGAGCGGGTCAGAAAAAAGTCTAACACCTGTGATCGTGGAAAGAAAAGCTCCGTAACGCAGCCCCATTGATGTCTATGGGGAAAATAGGAATTACATTTAAACCTAACACCCTGACATAAACCCCACGTCTAAACATCCCTAATCTGCCCCCCACCGACATTGCTGGCACCTACATAATGGTATTAACCTCTAATCTGCCGCCCCCAATATCGCCGCCACCTAAATAAAACTATTAACCCCTAATCTGCCGCTCCCGATATTGCCGCCACTATACTAAAGTTATTAACCCCTATTCCCCTGCACCACAACATCGTCCACACTATCGCCGCCACCTAAATAAATCTATTAACCCCTATTCCACCGCTCCCCGACATCATCACATCTAAATAAATCTATTAATCCCTAAACCTATGGTCTCCCACATCACTACCACTAAAAAAACCTATTAACCCCTAAAATGCCAGCCCCCCACATCGCAACAACCTAAATTAAACTATTAACCCCTACACCTACCCCTAAAACTAAGGTAAACCTAACCCTAACCGTAACCCTAAACCTAACTGTAACCCTAACCCTAAGGTAACCCTAACACCCCCTAACTTTAACATAATTACAATAGAGCTAAATTAAACGTACAATTATTACCTAAATAATTACTATTTAAAACTACATACATACTTACCTGTGAAATAAAACCTAAGCTAGCTACAATATAACTAATAGTTATATTGTAGCTATTTTATGGCTAGATTACGAATTTTGCGTTATTAGGGGTGTGGTGCTAACTTGCACGTTATTGTCACTGCTCACTTACCTACAGCGCTGGTATTTCAGGTTTTCCTAAACCCTGCGTTAACAGGAAAGAAGTGAGCATAGAGCAAAATTGTGCTTCATACCGCACTCCAATACTAAAGTTATTAACCCCTATTCCCCTGCACCACAACATCATCCACACTATCGCCGCCACCTAAATAAATCTATTAACCCCTATTCCACCGCTCCCCGACATCATCACATCTAAATAAATCTATTAATCCCTAAACCTCTGGTCTCCCACATCACTACCACTAATAAAACCTATTAACCCCTAAAATGCCAGCCCCCCACATCGCAACAACCTAAATTAAACTATTAACCCCTACACCTACCCCTAAAACTAAGGTAAACATAACCGTAACCCTAAACCTAACTGTAACCCTAACCCTAAGGTAACCCTAACACCCCCTAACTTTAACATAATTACAATAGAGCTAAATTAAACGTACAATTATTACCTAAAAAATTACTATTTAAAACTACATACATACTTACCTGTGAAATAAAACCTAAGCTAGCTACAATATAACTAATAGTTATATTGTAGCTATTTTATGGCTAGATTACGAATTTTGCGTTATGAGGGGTGTGGTGCTAACTTGCACGTTATTGTCACTGCTCACTTACCTACAGCGCTGGTATTTCAGGATTTCCTAAACCCTGCGTTAACAGGAAAGAAGTGAGCATAGAGCAAAATTGTGCTTCATACCGCACTCCAATACCAGCGCTGCTGAAAGCTACGGTGAGCTGTTTTTACGTGCTCGTGCACGATTTCCCCATCAATGGGGAGAGCCGGCTGAAAAAAAGTCTAACACCTGCAATAAAGCAGCGTAAAGCTCCTTAACGCAGCCCCATTGATTCCTATGGGGAAACTAAATTTATGTTTACAACTAACACCCTAACATGAACCCTGAGTCTAAACACCTCTAATCTTACACTTATTAACCCATAATCTGCCTCCCCTGACATCGCCGACACCTACATTATATTTATGAACCCCTAATCTGCCGCTCCTGACATCGCCGAAACCTACATTATACTTATTAACCCCTAATCTGTTGCCCCCAACATCGCCGACACCTACATTATATTTATTAACCCCTAATCTCCTGCACCCAATGTCGCCGAACCTACCTACACTTATTAACCCCTAATCTGCCGCCCCCAACGTCACTGCTACTATAATAAGCATATTAACCCCTAAACCGCCGCACTCCTGCTTCGCAAACACTAGTTAAATATTATTAACCCTTAATCTACTGCCCCTAACATCGCCGCCACATAACTACATTTATTAACCTATAATTAAAATTTAATAATTACTAAAATTATTTAGTAATACAATTACTAAATTTATTAACCCCTAAACCTAAGTCTAACCCTAACCCTAACACCCCCTAACTTAAATATAATAAAAATAAATCTAAATACAAATTATTATCATTACCTAAATAATTCCTATTTAAAACTAAATACTTACCTATAAAATAAACCCTAAGCTAGCTACAATATAACTAATAGTTACATTGTAGCTATCTTAGGTTTTATTTTTATTTTACAGGTAAGTTTGTATTTATTTTAACTAGGTAGAATAGTTACTAAATAGTTATTAACTATTTACTAGCTACCTAGCTAAAATAAATACAAATTAACCTGTAAAATAAAACCTAACCTGAGTTACACTAACACCTAAACTTACACAACGATTAAATAAATTACATAAATTAAATACAATTACCTAAATTACAAAAAAAACAAAACACTAAATTACACAAAATAAAAACAAATTATCAGATATTTAAACTAATTACACCTAATCTAAAAGCCCTATCAAAATAACCCCCCCCCCCCAAAAAAAAAAAAACAAAAAAAAACCCTAGCCTAAACTAAACTACCAATAGCCCTTAAAAGGGCCTTTTGCAGGGCATTGCCCCAAAGAAATCAGCTCTTTTACCTGTAAAAAAAATACAAACAACCCCCCAACAGTAAATCCCACCACCCACACAACCAACCCCCCAAATAACTAAAAAACCTAAGCTCCCCATTGCCCTGAAAAGGGCATTTGGATGGGCATTCCCCTTAAAAGGGCATTTAGCTCTATTGTTGCCCAAACCCTAACCTAAACATAAACCCACAAATAAACCCTTAAAAAAACCTAACACTAACGCCTGAAGTTCCACTTACAGTTTTGAAGAGCTGACATCAATCCTCAACGAAGCAGGGAGAAGTCCTCAACGAAGCGGCAAGAAGTCCTCAACGAAGCCGGGAGAAGTCTTCATCCAAGCCAGCAGAAGTGGTCCTCCAGACGGGCAGAAGTCCTCATCCAGACGGCCTCTTCTATCTTCATCCATCCGGTGTTTGCAAGGCGGGAGTGCGGCGGTTTAGGGGTTAATATGTTTATTCTAGTGGTGGCGATGTCCAGAGCAGCAGATTAGGGGTTAATAATTTATTTCAGTGTTTGCGATGCGGGAGGGCCTCGTTTCAGGGGTTAATCTGTATTTTATGGGTGTTAGTGTACTTTTAACACTTTAGGTATGAGTTTTATGCTACAGCTTTGTAGTGTAAAACTAATAACTACTGACTTTAGAATGCATTACGAATCTTGCGGGATAGGCTGTACCGCTCGCTTTTTGGCCTCCAAAAAAAAGCTTGTAATATCGGCGCTATGGAAGTCCCATTGACAAAAGACTTTACGCAAATTGCATAAGTTAATTTGTGGTACGGCCAAAAAAGTGTGTGGGACAGTTGTACCTACAAGACCCGTAATAGCAGCGGTAGTGAAAAAGCAGCATTATAACCCATAACGCTGATTTTTAACTCATAACGCAAAACTCGTAATCTAGCCGTTAGGTTTTATTTTTATTTCACAAGTAAGTTTGTATTTATTTTAACTAGGTAGACTTGTTAGTAAATAGTTATTTGGATGGGCATTGCCCTTAAAAGGGCATTTAGCTCTTTTGCTGCCCAAACCCTAATCTAAAATTAATACCCACCCAAAAAACCCTTTAAACAAGCCTAACACTAGCCCCTGACGATCTACTTACAGTTTTTGAAGTCCCGCTTGAACGATCTTCATCCAGGCGGCGAGAAGTCTTCATCCAGACGGCCTCTTCAATCTTCATCCCGGCGGCAAAGTCCTCATCCAAGTGACGAGAAGTCTTCATCTAGGAGGTCTCTTTAATCTTCATCCAGGCGGCATCTTCTATCTTGATCCTGGCAGCGCGGAGCGGTTCCATCCTGAAGACATCCGGCATGGAGCATCCTCTTCATACGGTCATCACCGTATGCTGAATCGTTAATACAAGGTACGCAATCCAAGATGGTGTCTCTTGCATTCCTATTGGCTGAAAATTTTTAATCAGCCAATAGGAATTAGAGCTGCTAAAATCCTATTGGCTGTTCAAATCAGCCAATAGGATTTAAGCAGCTCTCATTCTATTTGATGAGAAGACTAAGTTGCAGACTTGCAAATTTGATCCACAGAAGCCTCATTTTTTAAAAGCCTAAGAAGAGGAAACAGCTCTTGTAAAATGAGCCATAATTCTCTCAGGAGGCTGATGTCCAGTAGTCTCATAAGCCAAACGAATTATACTTCGTAACCAAAAAGAAAGAGTAGTAGCAGTAGCTTTCTGAACTTTATGTTTCCCAGAGAAACAGACAAAGAGGGCAGAGGACTGGTGAAACTCTAAGTCATCTGTAAGTAGAATTTAACAGCACAACATCCAAATTGTGTAACAAACGTTCTTTGGAAGAAGAAGGATTAGGACACAGAGAGGGAACAACAATTTTCTGATTGATATTTCTATTAGAAACAACCTTAGGAAGGAAACATAACTTAGTACAAAGAACCGCCTTATCGGCATGAAAAATAAGATAAGGGGAATCACACTGCAGAGCTGAGAGTTCCGAGACTCTTCGAGCAGAAGACATAGCAACAAGAAACAAAACCTTCCAAGATAACAACTTAATGTCTATGGAATGCAACGGCTCAAATGGAGCCAGCTGTAAATCTTTAAGAACAAGGTTAAGGCTCCAAGGAAGAGCAACAGACATAAACACAGGCCTGATTTTGACCAAGGCCTGACAAAAAGATTGCACATCTGGCACATCCACCAAACGATTATGTAGTAAAACTGATAAAGCAGAAATCTGACCCTTCAGGGTACTGACTGACGATCCCTTCTCCAGGCCTTCCTGAAGAAAAGATAAAATTCTAGAAATTCTGATTCTACTCCAAGAGTAGCCATTGGATTCACACCAATAAAGATATTTACGCCATATCTTATGGTAAATATTTCTAGTAACAGGCTTGCAAGCCTAAATCATGGTCTCAATGACCGACTCAGAAAAACCATGCTTAGACAGAATTAAGCATTCAATCTCCAAGCAGTCAGCTTCAGAGAAACCAGATTTGGATGAAGGAAGGGACCCTAAATCAGAAGGAAATCAGGAGGTCCTTCTTCAGAGGTAGTCTCCAAGGTAGGAGAGATGACATCTCCACTAGGACTTCAAACCAGATCATGTGAGGCCACGCTGATGCCAATCACAGATGCCCTCTCCTGTTTGATACAAGCAATGACTCGTGGAAGGACAGGAAATGGAGGAAACAGGTATGCCATTCTGAAAACCCAAGGAACCACCAGAGCATCTGTCAGAATGGCCTGTGGACCTCTTAACCTTGAACCGTACCTTGGAAGCTTGGCGTTCTGATGGGACACCATCAGATCTAACTCCAGCACCCCCCATTTGAGGACTAAGCTGGAAAACACCTTTGGATGGAGTTCCCACTCCCCGGGATTAAAAGTCTGTCTGCTCAGAAAATCTGCTTCCCAGTTGTCTAATCCTGGAATGTGGATGGCAGATAGACAGAAATTGTGGCTCTCTGCCCACTGAAGAATTCAAGTAACCTTATTCATTGTTAAGGAACTCTGAGTTCCTCCCTGGCTATTGATGTAAGCCACAGAGGTTATGTTGTCTGACTGGAACCTGATAAACTGGACTGAGGACAACTTAGGCCAAGCCAATAGAGCATTGTAAATCGCCCTCAACTCCAAGATGTAGCAGACTCCTTCCGAGTCCAAGGGCCCTGAGCTTTTAATGAGTTCCAGACTTCTCCCCAGCCCAGCAGGCTGGCGTCCGTGGTCATGATCACCCAGGAAGGTCTCCAAAAGCATGTGCCCCGAGACAGATGTTCCTGAGAAATTCACCATGGGAGAGATTCCCTTGATGACTGATCTAACTCTATTCTCTGAGATAGATTCACATTCCATTGTCTACGCATGCACAATTGGAGAGCTCTAAAAAGGAATCAAACAAAAGGAATGATGTCCATGGAAGCCACCATCAAACCGATTACCTCCATACATTGAGCAACTAAAGGATAAGCAGTAGCCTGAAGAGAGAGTCAAAAGGAAATTATTTTGTTTTTCCTGACCTCTGTCAGAAAAATTGTCACCAATAGAGAATCTATTATGGTCCCTAAGAACACTACTCTTGTAGCAGGGGAAAGAGAGCTTTTTTCCAGATTTACATTCCATCCGTGGGAACGAAGAAAAGACAACAATATCTCTGTGTGAGATTTTGCTTATTGAAAAGATGGCGCCTGAACCAATATATCATCCAGGTAGGGTGCCACAGCAATTCCACAAGAACGGATCACTGCCAAAAGAGCCCTCAGAACCTTTGATAAAATTCTGGGAGCTGTGGCTAGACCAAATGGAAGGGCCACAAACTGGAAATGTTTGTCCAGAAATGCAAATCTCAGGAATCTGTGATGGTCCCTATGAATAGGAACATGAAGATATGCATCATTTAGGTCTATGGTTGTCATGAACTGACCCTATTGTATTAAAGGAAGAATGGAGCATATAGTCTCTATCTTGAAGGATGGAGCTTTGAGAAACTTGTTTAGACAATTCAAGTCTAGAATGGGACGGAAAGTTCCCTCTTTTTTGGGAACCACAAATAGGTCGGAGTAGAACCCGGGACCCGGTTTCTGCACTGGAATTGGAACTATCACTCCTAGGGAGGAAAGATGTATACATTTCAAGAACGCCTCTCTCTTTATCTGGTCTGCAGATAATCTTAAGAGATGGAATCTGACTCTGGGATGAAAAGTCTTGAATTCCAATTTGTAACCCTGGAATAATATGTCCACAGTCCAGGGATCTGGGACATCTTGTATCCAGGCTTGAGAGAACTGAGAAAGTCTGCCCCCCATCTGATCCGGTCCTGGGTCGGGGGCAAACCCTTCATGCTGATTTGGAATCAGCTGCGGGTTTCTTTGATTTTTTCCCCTTGTTCCAAGACTGATTGGGTTTCCAAGAAGCCTTGGATTGTTCCTTCTTGGAAGAAGGGGAAGGCTTTCCTCTGAAGTTAAGAAAGGAACAAAAATTACTCTGATGTCCTTAAGGCCTATTCTTCTTATCTTGAGGTAGAAAAGAGCCTTTTCCACCCGTAAAATCAGAGATAATTTCTGCCATACCGGGTCCAAGCAAGGTTTTGCTTTTGTAAGGAATCGCCAGAAGCTTGACTTTAGAGGAAGTGTCCTCAGACCAGGATTTCAACCATAACGCCCTGCGGGCTAGGACAGCGAAACTAGAAGATTTAGCTCCTAGTCTAACAACCTGTAAAATGGCATCTGCAATAAATGAATTGGCCAAGTTAAGAGCTTTAATCCTATCTTTAATTTCATCCAAGGAAGTCTCTACTTGAAGAGAATCAGACAAGGCGTCGAACCAATAAGATGCTGTGCTAGTTACGGTGGCAATACACACTGCAGGTTGCCATTGGAGACCTTAATGAACATTATTCTTTTTAAAATACGCCTTCAGCTTCTTGTCTATCAGATCCTTAAAAGAGCAGCTATCCTCAATAGGAATAGTGGTTCTCTTAGCCAGAGTGTAAATGGTCCCTTCAACTTTGGGTACAGTATACCAAGGGTCTTTAATGGAGTCCTCGACAGGAAACATTTTCTTCAAAATAGGAGATGGGGAAAAGGACACCCCTGGTTTCTCCCATTCCTGTGAGATAATGTCCCTAGCATGGTGCGGCACAGGAAAAACCTCCAAAGTGGAAGGTTCATCAAAGAAACTATTAAGTTTACTAGATTTCTTAGGAGTGACAACGACAGGGGTATCAGAGTCATCTAAAGTAGCTAAAATCTCCTTTAACAATACACAAAGGTGTTCAAGCTTAAATCTGAAGGATACCACCTCAGTCTCAGAAGAAGGAATTATACTGTCCGAATCTGAGATTTCACCCTCAGAATGTCCCAATGTATCTTCCTCATCAGACTTATGAGAAAGGGCAATTTGGGAAGCAGAACTGAGGACAGACAACTTACTTTCTCAATTTCTAGATTTCCTCTTGCGTTTTCCCTGTAATCTGGGAATGACAGCTAATGCGCAGATACCGCTGAAGATACGAGGCCAGCAATTTCTGCTTTTAAGTAAACTCCACTAGAAGTTATAGAGGAACCACAGGGCACTGCATGTGACACCATTAAGGCTTGGGACGTAGCAGGAGAAAGCTGAGGTATTATTTTAACAGGCTCAAAAATGTTACCTTTATTTTGCAAGGTGTTTTGACACATGAAGAACAAAATTGCATAGGAGCTGCAATTTGTGCATCTAAACAATATAATAATAATCATGAATTCATGAGAACAGACTCTTGCTCCATATCAGACATGTTGAGAAACAGTAAATAAACTTGTACAGATAAGTATCAAAGATTTTAATAATTAATTCAAATAAGCCAAGGAAAAAATACACTTTAAATTTTATCCCAAATTAGGATCGATCCACAGCTAAAATTACGTGAGAAAAGTTAAGAAAAAACATTTAATAAACATCAAATAAACTTCTAAAATAAACTTCTAAAATACCCCTCAGGCAACCCCACACCTCAATTACCGAGGTGCCTTACCGCTACCAATTAAGACCGGATCACCCAGAAATGGAGAAAAATAACTTTTTCCTCAGAAACGTTATAGAGTAAAGCCGAGATCAAATTACTGCTGCGACACAGAGAGGCACTACTTCCTAGTACACTGAGTACCAGAAACAACTGTTTTTTTCAAACCTGACAGTTTAAATGTTGCATCATTTTATTTTAAAGCAAAGGGGACATAAATAAGCTGCTGAAATAGAAAATTCAGCCTTACTTTCAGTTTAAACTTGTATTGTTTTATCAAGTAAATATAAGTCTAATAAAAACATTTTACCCTTTCTTTTTAAAAGAGTTTAAATGTTAGTCTCACACATGCTACAGTGCCTGCTTCATGCCCCAGTATAACCCATACAACAGGATTATCATTGTCCCAATAAAAAAGCAGTGTCTTTTAATTTGTTAAGTGCTTGGTCTCCCCAACTGGAAGAAAAAGCACTTACCTAGCCTGCTGTCCAGCATGTAGACAGTTACAAGGTATGAGAGGACACAGTTCCTCATAGAGACCTTTGAAAAAGAAAGAACAGAGTAGCCAAGCTTTCTAAACTAGGGCAGCAATTGTTAGGAAAACACAGTAAGTTCCTTTTTACAAGTTCCTAACTGCTTTAAAAGCCACCACTACCCAACTGAAAGGAATGACGTGGAATACGACTATACCCCAAAATTTGATTGTAGATTAAATAAAAAAAAAAATTCAGGCACCTAAACTCACCTCCTCCATACACCGAAGACAAAGAGAATGACTGGGGGTTGTGGCTAAGGGAGTGATACTTAGCAGTTTAACTGTGGTGCTCTTTGCCTCCTCCTGTTGGCCAGGAGTGATATTCCCAACAGTAATTACTCAAGCCGTGGACTCACCATATCTAAGGAAAGAAACATGAGTCCACTGTGCTACTGTCCATCTCAGATGAGACGGAGCCCAGAGAAGTCGACGGTGCTTCTGGACATTGGTGATGTATGGCTTCTGTTTTGCATAGTAAAGCCTTAAAGGGACACTGAACCTAAATGTTTTCTTTCATGATTCAGAAAGAGCATGCAATTTTAAGCAACTTTCTAATTTACTCCTATTATCAATAATATTTAATTCTCTTGGTATCTTTTTTTGAAAAGCAAGAATGTAAGTTTAGATGTCGGCCCATTTTTTGTGAACAACCTGGGTTGTTCTTGCTGATTGGTGGATAAATTCACCCACCAATAAACAAGTGCTGTCCAGTGCTAAACCAACGATTGTCTAGCTCCTTAGCTTAGATGCCTCCTTTTTCAAATAAAGATAGCAAGAGAACGAAGAAAAATTGATAATAGGAGTAAATTAGAAATTTGGTTAAAATTGCATGCTCTATCTGAATCATGAAAGAAAAAAATTGTGTTCAGTGTCCCTTTAACTTGTATCTGTGGATGCAGCGGCAAATGGTGTTGACCATATTTAGAGATGTATATGTATGTATGTCTATGTTAAAGCTCTTTGCCTGACTTTTTTTTTCCGAGCACCTCAGACCTCATATCTATGAGCTCTTACAAGTTTTTTTGTGCAATATTTTTTTTAATAATTTTTATTAGATGTTGTTATTATGGGTGTAACTATATTTTTGAATGTAGTTTTGATGTTTTTTGTGCAACTTTTTATTTTCACAAAAAAAAAAAAAAATCAGAGCACTGAAGTCTCCGTAATCATTCTAGCAAAAATCACGATTGCGCTCAAGTGATCGCATTTAATTTCAACTTGTAATACCAGCGATAAGCCCAACAAGCGCAACACTAGCAATAAACCCCTTATCGCTAGCTTGTGTGCAAAGGTTTGCCCTCCACACGTAATCTAGCCCATAGTTGTTAAGGGAAAGTGTAAAACAGTAAAAATATAACTTCACAAAATTCCAGCACCAGCTTTCATTTTGCACACAGTTTATCTACTTTAGCATTATATTTTACCAGCTATTGAAATCTTGGCAGGTGATAAGTAAAACGTGCCTTTTAAACATGTTTGCGTTTAATCAGTGCTATTGTATAGTCCGTCGGTATTGTGTGTTACAGAAATTTACATATGTATGTACTTAGAAGATATATATGTGATATCTTGAATCACTAATGAGATCTGTAGGAAATACAAGGTCATGACTGCAACATCAAGAAATGACATTTAGCAATTCTGTTCTTAAAATATCTCTTTTTATTTCATACCTACAATTCTACAATTGTAAATTACAGGACTTTTGTTTTTTTGTAATGGGATTTCTATTGAAAATTGCATTGTCATTTTGTTTGTTGGCAACAAACATTTTCTGCACAGTTTTTTAAAAAAAACACATGTGTTTTTTTAATAATTGTGATTTGCAATATCTAGAACATTGCATTGCCATTTTCTTTCAGTAATAGGAATGCAATTTGGTGTACTTATAGGTAGCAAACTAAAAATGAGTCCGCAATGCAATGCATTGGCTTCTAAGGCAAAAAAGATACTAGCATGTAATAAAAGAGGCATAGATGCAAGGGAGGACCTCACCTTGAATATGGAGTGCAGCTCTGGGGAACCAATGTTAAAAAGGGGCATTGCAGAAATAGCAAAACTAAGGGCAAGATAACAAGTAGAGCAGTATTTAACAAAAATCTAGCGGCTAGATTTAGAGTTCTGCGTCCAAAGGGGTGCATTAGCTACGCATGCTTTTTTTTCCCTGCACCTTTTAAATACCGCTGGTATTTAGAGTTCACAGAAGGGCTGCGTTAGGCTCCAAAAAAGGGAGCGTAGAGCATATTTACCGCCACTGCAACTCTAAATACCAGCGTTGCTTACGGTAGCGGCTAGCTTCAAAAACGTGCTCGTGCACGATTCCCCCATAGGAAACAATGGGACAGTTTGAGCTGAAAAAAAACCTAACACCTGCAAAAAAGCAGCGTTCAGCTCCTAACGCAGCCCCATTGTTTCCTATGGGGAAACACTTCCTAAGTCTGCACCTAACACCCTAACATGTACCCCGAGTCTAAACACCCCTAATCTAACACTTATTAACCCCTAATCTGCCGCCCCCGCTATCGCTGACCCATGCATATTATTATTAACCCCTAATCTGCCGCTCTGTACACCGCCTCAACCTACATTATACCTATGTACCCCTAATCTGCTGCCCCTAACACCGCCGACCCCTGTATTATATTTATTAACCCCCAATCTGCCACCCCCGCTATCGCTGACCCCTGCATATTATTATTAACCCCTAATCTGCCGCTCCGTACACCACCGCAACCTACATTATACCTATGTACCCCTAATCTGCTGCCCCTAACACCACCGATCTCCTCTTCTTCCCGGATAGGATGAATCAGCCAATCAGATTCAAGTTCAATCTGATTGGCTGATTGGATCAGCCAATCAGATTGAGCTTGCATTCTATTGGCTGTTCCGATCAGCCAATAGAATGCGAGCTCAATCTGATTGGCTGATCCAATCAGTCAATCGGATTGAACTTGAATCTGATTGGCTGATTGAATCAGCCAATCAGAATTTTCCTACCTTAATTCCGATTGGCTGATAGAATCCTATCAGCCAATCGGAATTCGAGGGACGCCATCTTGGATGACATCCCTTAAAGGAACCTTCATTCTTCAGTTGGACGTCGGAAGAAGAGGATAGATCCGCGCTGGAGGTCTTCAAGATGGAGCCGTTCGTCATCGGATGAAGATAGAAGATGCCGCTTGGATCAAGATGGTTGCCGGTCCGGATCTCCTCTTCTTCCCGGATACGATGAAGACTTTGGAGCCTCTTCTGGACCTCTTCAGCCGCTGCTTGATAGAAGACTTCAGCCGGATTATGGATCGCCAGCCCCCGCTTGGGCTTGGATGAAGACTTCGGAGGCTTGGATCAAGACTTCGGAGGACGGATCGGTGAACCTGGCATGGTGAAGATAAGGTAGGAAGATCTTCAGGGGCTTAGTGTTAGGTTTATTTAAGGGGGGTTTGGGTTAGATTAGGGATATGTGGGTGGTGGGTTGTAATGTTGGGGGGGGGTATTGTATGTTTTTTTTTACAGGCAAAAGAGCTGAATTATTTGGGGCATGCCCCGCAAATGGCCCTTTTCAGGGCTGGTAAGGTAAAAGAGCTTTGAACTTTTGTAATTTAGAATAGGGTAGGGCATTTTTTTATTTTGGGGGGCTTTGTTATTTTATTAGGGGGCTTAGAGTAGGTGTAATTAATTTAAAATTGTTGTAATATTTTTCTAATGTTTGTAAATATTTTTTTATTTTTTGTAACTTAGTTCTTTTTTATTTTTTGTACTTTAGTTAGTTTATTTAATTGTAGTTATTTGTAGGTATTGTATTTAATTAATTTATTGATAGTGTAGTGTTAGGTTTAATTGTAACTTAGGTTAGGATTTATTTTACAGGTAATTTTGTAATTATTTTAACTATTTTAGCTATTAAATAGTTCTTAACTATTTAATAGCTATTGTACCTGGTTAAAATAAATACAAAGTTGCCTGTAAAATAAATATTAATCCTAAAATAGCAGCAATATAATTATAATTTATATTGTAGCTATATTAGGGTTTATTTTACAGGTAAATATTTAGCTTTAAATAGGAATAATTTATTTAATAAGAGTTAATTTATTTAGTTAGATTTAAATTATATTTAATTTAGGGGGGTGTTAGGGTTATGGTTAAACTTAGCTTTAGGGGTTAATACATTTATTAGAGTAGCGGCGAGATCCGGTCGGCAGATTAGGGGTTAATAATTGAAGTTAGGTGTCGGCGATGTTAGGGAGGGCAGATTAGGGGTTAATACTATTTCTTATAGGGTTTGCGAGGCGGGAGTGAGGCGGATTAGGGGTTAATAACTTTATTATAGTAGCGGTGAGATCCGCTCGGCAGATTAGGGGTTAATAAGTGTAGGCAGGTGGAGGCGACGTTGAGGGGGGCAGATTAGGGGTTAATAAATATAATATAGGGGTCGGCGGTGTTAGTGGCAGCAGATTAGGGGTACATAAGTATAACGTAGCTTGCGGCGGCGTGCGGACGGCAGATTAGGGGTTAAAAAATTTTAATAGAGTGGCGGCGATGTGGGGGGACCTCGGTTTAGGGGTACATAGGTAGTTTATGGGTGTTAGTGTACTTTAGAGCACAGTAGTTAAGAGCTTTATGAACCGGCGTTAGCCCAGAAAGCTCTTAACTCCTGTTTTTTTTCTGCGGCTGGAGTTTTGTCGTTAGATTTCTAACGCTCACTTCAGCCAAGACTCTAAATACCGGCGTTAGAAAGATCCCATTGAAAAGATAGGATACGCAAATGGCGTAGGGGGATCTGCGGTATGGAAAAGTCGCGGCTGCAAAGTGAGCGTTCGACCCTTTCCTGACTGACTCCAAACGCTGGTTTTGACGGCTACCGCCAAACTCTAAATCTAGGCCTAGGAGAGTTAGCTTGCGAGCGGGAGCGTTAAATACTGCTCCACTTGTTGGGTATCGCTCATATTACAAGTTAAAAGTGTAACATTTGCATGCTAAGCCAATGCATGCAAAAACCCAAACTTAGGGTATTGCGAGTGCGTTAACACCACATTCGCGCACAAACATGATTGCATATTCTCAAGTGCGCTAACCCGACATGATAATATGAATATTTTACATTCCAATGTCCTTCACATAGCAGAATATTTATTCATAAATACATATTTCTACATATATCTGATGGTATTTTGGTGTAATATATCTATAACTATATATAAATATTTATTTAAAAATACATAGAACATATTATGCTATTTGAAGAACATTATAATATGTAATATTCACAATAAATACAAAGTATAACACTTTATTAAAAATGAATATTGCATACATTTGATTCTACATGTTTTCATCTACTTAACTGCAAAGGGCTCCAATGCACATGCATGTACATATACATATACATAGATGCATATACATATTTAGAGATGTACATATGTGTATCTATTTGTTAAAGATCTTTGCCTGTCTTTTTATTTCTAACACCTGAGCCCTCATATCTTTGAGCCCTTATACCTTTTCTAATGCAATATTTATTTTTAAATATGTTTTATTAGATAGTGGTATTATGAGAGTAATTATACTTTTCAATGTAATTTTGATGTGGTTTGTGAAACTTTTTTGTTTTGCGAAACAGTTAACCAGAGCTCTGAGGATGTGCAATTTCAATGCACGTTAACTTCAACTGCGCTTTCAATTTGTAATATGAGCGATAAACACGTCACACACAAACATCCATGCTAAACCTCTTTTTGCTTGCGCGTAACTGTTGGCGCTCCACCCATAATCTGGCCCAATATGTTTTTTTTTGTTTGTTTTTTCTAAAAATGTGAAGTGGTAAATTGTTCTTGTTTCCACGTTTTTTGGTAAGTGTGCCACTATCTTAATGCATTAGAAGCAAATATGGATACTATTTAGCATTGAAACCATAAAAATATCACTTAAAGAGACAGCAAAGTCAAAAATAAACTTCCATGATTCAGACAGAACATACAATTTTAAACAACTTTCCAATTTACTTCTATCATCACATTTCCTTTGTTCTATTGGTATCCTTTGTTGAAGACTAAACCTAGGTAGACTGATAGGAGCTTAGGAACATACACATGTCTATAGCAGTCTATGGCAGCAGTGTTTGTAACTATGTATGCCACATGGCTAAAGACACGTGTACAGGATTACTTTTTAACAAAGAATATTTAGAGAACTAAGCACAACTGATAATAGAAGTACATTGGGCAGTTGTTTAAAATGTAATTCTCTATCCAATCAGTTTGTTTAATTTTGACTTTACTGTACCTTTAATTAAAATGTTATTGACACAAAATAAAAACACTGTCATTTAAACACACATGGTGGTCCATTCCATAAATAGTCAATGGGGCTGAATTATCAAGCTCCGAACAGAGCTTGATGCCACTGTTTCCGCGCTCGCCTTCAGGCTCGCCGGAAACAGAAGTTATGAAGCAGCACTGGTCCACTGCCTCTTTGGCTGTGGTCTGCAATCTGTCCGATCCTATACGATCGGGCTGATTGACACCCCCTGCTAGCGGCCGATTGACTGCAAATCTGCACGGGGCAGCATTGCACAAGCAGTTCTGGTGAACTGCTTGTGAAATGATAAATGCCGACAGCGTATACTGTCGGCATTCATCGATGTCTGTCTTACATGATATGCTAAGCGGATCATGTCGGACAGACGATGATAAATCGGCCCCAATATTTAGAATTCCCCATATAGGTCATGTGTTATGCTTCCTTAATCATCAAAATTAATATAAATTTATAAATAAAAGGTTGTTCTTGTTTGGATTAAAGGGATATGAAAGCCAAACAATTTCTTTAATGATTCAGATAGAGCATACAATTGTAAACAAGTTTCCAATTTACTTCTTTTATGAATTTTTATTCATTCCCTTGGTATGCTTTATTGAAAAAGAAGCATTGCACTACTAGGAGCTAGCTGAACACATTGGTAAGCCAATGAAAAGAGGCAAATATGTGCAGCCATCAATCAGCGGCTAACTCCCAGCTCCTTAGCCTACCTAGATATGCTTTTCAACAAAGGATACCAATAGAACACATAAAATGAGATAATAGAAGTACAATGGAAAGATGTTTAAAATGGTATGCTCTATCTGAATCACGGGGAAAATGGATTTCATGTCCCTTTAAGCAGGATACAAACAAAAGCAACTATATAATAATAGAATAATAAAGTCTTAAAAGTAATTTTATAATTGTACAGCAGCTTCTAACAGTAAAAAAGTATATGGCAAAAACAGCTTGCATGGTACATACAGCAGTTTTAAAGGGATAGTAAAGTCCAACTTAAACATTCATGATTCAGATAGGGCATGTCATTTTAAACAACTTTCTAATTTACTTTTATCATTAAATTTTCTTTGCTCTTTTGGTATTCTTAGTTGAAAGCTAAACCTAGTTAGGCTCATATGTTAATTTCTAAGCCCTTGAAGGCCTCCTCTTATCTGAATGCATTTGACAGTTTTTCACAGCTAGATGGAGTTAGTTTATGTGTTTCATATAAATAACATTGTGCTCACGCATGTGGAGTCAGCACTAGTTGCCTGAAATGCATGTCTGTCAAAAGATCTGAGATCAGGAGGCAGTCAGGAGAAGCATAGATACAAGGTCATCACAGAGGTAAAAAGTGTATTTCTATAACAGTGTTGGTTATGCAAAACTGGGGAATGGTAAATGAAGGGATTATCTAATTTTTTAAACAATAACATTTTTGGTGCTTAATACGCTCGCTATCCGACACGTGCAGTCTATCAGGGTTAACACATGACTAAAAGCATTATTTAGCACTCTACTTGTAGTCTAGCCCATAGTGAAATAAATAGCTCTCAAGCAAATATGCGCAAATTGAGGTATTCATTATCTTGAATCAATCAAACAATGTTGCATGTTTTGATTAGTTAAAATTTAACAATTTGTGCATTTAAAAAAAATTATGCTTACCCGATAAATTCATTTATTTTATGATGGTGAGAGTCCACGAGCCATCACATGTGAGATTAAAGTTTAGTCCTACAGCAGGAAGAAAAACACCTCACACAACAGAGCTTTAAATCCTCCCACCCTCACATGATTCCTTAGTCATACATATGGCCAAGAGAAAGACGAAAATAAGAAATTAGGAAAAGGGAAGTGCAATCTGGTACTGCCACCAACTGTTTTGGAAAAAAACAAGAGCGGGACTCTTACTATCATGAAAGAAATGTAAGGTAAGCATACATTTTCTTTTCTTTCATAAGATAGTAAAAGTCCATGAGCTATCACATGTGGGATCCTATACACAAGCAGTAAAGTCCACAAGACTCCCCATGAAATAGGGAGGTAAAACAGTTAAAGCAGGTACTAAGCAGGCACTGCAACCTTTCCTACCAAAAGTAGCCTCAAAAAGGTAGAATTTGGAAAAGTTACCTGCTTTGCACATATGTTCAATTTATAAAAGACAAAGACCTGGCTTCTACTCTGGTAGAATGAGCAGCAATTGATTCACGGGTAGTTTAAGTTTTAAGATACCCTGGCAATGTGATTGCAGTAGCTTTCTGTCCTTTGGGGGGGACCCTTTAGAAATGGATAAAAAAGGTTAAAATTCTAAATTATTTAGTTGCTTGAAGATAACATTTCAAGGCCCATACTGCATCTCAGTTATGAAATGATTCCTCTATAGCATTTTTTTTTGGTGCTGGACATACAGATTGGACTAATATTTCCTAATTGGTGTTTTCAGAAGAAACAATCTTAGGAAGGAAAGAGTATATGTTTCTTAAAACTGCTTTATCCTGATGTCCAGACTATGCATAGGTTTAAATGGCTGAGCTTGAAGAAACCATCAAAACC
This sequence comes from Bombina bombina, assembly GCF_027579735.1. Lineage (NCBI taxonomy): Eukaryota > Metazoa > Chordata > Amphibia > Anura > Bombinatoridae > Bombina > Bombina bombina. The sequence continues at coordinate 987,225,462 of NC_069502.1, forward strand.
AAGTAAAGATTTTTACCGAGGGGAAGCAGGCCTGACCAAATCTTGCCAAAGGCTTGGATGTCAGGAAGTCTTGAAATCTTCTTTTTATACAATATTCAAATTTCAGAAATGTGGCCATTAACGAAACTGGCTGATCAACCGTTATCCAAACCATACTATAAAATATTTAATTCAAGGAATCCAAAATGGTCATTCTTAGAAGGAAACTTGTGCTAAATATGTCTTTTAATAGGCTTTATGGCTCAAATTAAAGTGCCTATCACGTGATCTGAAAAAAATCTCTCTGAGACAAAATCAGACGTTCAATTGCTATGCCATCAAATTGACAATTTCAGGATGGACACATCTATCCAAGTTCATTGTAAACAAAAAAGGAAAAAAGAAGTACATGATCGTCAGTGCGATAATATGCTTAAAAAAATGGCACTGATTGGCTCCTGGGGGGGCAGCCTATTTTGCTAGGCATATTTCCTAGTCAGATCAGCATTTGTACACAGAAGAGAGCAGGACACCACAAAAGTTAGGACGTTCCATGTCATCTTAATGGCATTAAAGCCCGTTACTTTTATTACGGCATGGATCATCCTAAAGACATCTAGAAGTTAAGAGATTCGAAGAAAGGACCTTGAGAGAGAACTTCCTTCCTGAGAGGAAAACACCAAGTCTGGCTTGAGGACAATTGTACCAGAATTGCGTACAAAGTTCTGTGAAGCCATGCAAGAGCAATTCAAATCACTGAGGCCATTCCCTTTTTTATCCTGGCTACTATCCTCAATAGTAAAGCAAAAGGAGGAATGATGCAAATAAAATTGAATGAGCAGGAAATCACTACTGCATCTAATAGAGTTGCTTTTGTATCTCAATATCTTGCACAGAGAGAGCCTGAATATTGCATTGAGCTCTGAGATGTTGATTAGAAACCTCACTTCCCGAGGTGACCAAACTCCCTGAACTTTCTGGGAACCCTGCACTTTCTGGGACTGTGCCCCAACCTAGCAGGCTGGTGTTCATGTTGAATACTACCCAATTTAGATGGGCTCCCTAAATCAAGATTGTTGAGTCTGCCACCAAGTTAGAGAATATCTTGTCTTGAAGTGTAAATAGATCATCTGAGAACCATTGTTGAAATTTCCATTCCATTCTTACAACATTTGAAGCTGCAAATAATGTAATTTGAATCTGGCAAAATGAACGGCATCTAAAGTCACTACTATGAGACCAACTACTTCCATGCATTGAAGCAGTGTAGGAAGAAGAGATTGAAGGAAAAGAGCAAAAGGCTTCTGCAATTTGAGTTTGCAAGCATATGTGAGAGATAGTCTCTTTGTTACAGGTTTTATGATGAAGACCAGAAAGACAACATTGGTATGTGGTAGTAGAGAGGTTTTCGAAAGTTAGATTTTCTAACCAATGGAATGAAGAAATTGTATTCATATGTTTCTGAGCCAGAATGTTGTCTATGTAAGGAGCAACTGACGAGCTCTCACTACGTACAAAAGAGATCAAAGAATCTTTGAGAAGATTCTTATTGCTGGTGCCATACCACATGGGAGTGGCACACATTGGTAATGACTGTTGAGAAAGGCAAATCTGAGAAATTTTGTATGATCCCTGTGAAAAAGGGATATGCAAATAGGCATCTTTCAAATCTATGGTAGACATAAATTGATCATCCTGCACTAAAGGTAATATAGTATGAATCGTCTTAATTTTAAAGTTAGAAGTTTCAGAAATTTGTTCAGAGTTCTGAGATCCAAAATCAGCCTGCAATTCAAGTCTTTCTTTGGAACAAGGAACAAGGCTTGAAAAGAGCCCCTAAATTTGTTCCCCCAAGGGGGCCAAAGTAATCACTCCTATGGCTTCTAGGTCTGTTACACATGCTAAGAAAATTCTGGGATTTAAATTATTCTTTTGAATATGAGAAAGGAGGAATCTTTATCGAAGGGTGCAAAAGCCTATGTGGTACTCCTAGGAAATTATGTTCACTACACAAGGAACTTGAACAGAAATTTCTCTAAGCCTCCTGAAAAAGTTCAGTATGCCCCCACCAGAACAGAGTCAGGGTTGGGGGCTGCACCTTCATGCTGATTTGAATGAATTGGCAGGCTTTTTTTTTCTTTGGTGTTTCCATGTGGACCTGGAGGTGTTTGACTTGTGAGACACTAGAGAGGAGTATCTTGGCATCTAGGAATGCCAAAAGGAATTAAATTTTCTAGCGGACTTAACTCTGCCCTTATTTTTTTTGTCTTACAACAGGAAAGCTCCTTTACCAACAGTAACTGAAGCAAAGACAGCATTCAGTCAAGGTCCAAACAAGATCTTTCCATGAAATGGGAAGAAAAGAAGTCTGCTTTAATTTACTATGGACTAGATGACAAATGATGCACTAAGTGTTACACGCACGTGATAAGGGGTATTTTGCAGCTCTTTGCACTGGTCGGATATAGTGCGCTTATTACAAGTGTAAAACAAACGTGTTAACTAGAGTGCAAATGAATTCAATGCACTTCAGCTTAGCGCAACTTCAGAGCTCTGGAGTGGTTAACTGTTAGGCGAGACAAAAAAGTTGCATACAAAACATCATAAATACATTTAACAGTACAGTTACACTGATAATAACGCTGTGTAATAAAAAAATATTATATATTAAAAAGATTTATTAAAAGTTATAAAGGCTTAAAGATATGAGGTCTCAGACGCTAGAAAATAAAAGGCATGCAAAGGGCTTTAAAATAGAGATACATACATACAAACACATGTTTAAATATGTATATGGATGTACATATGTATTATTAGAATATTTAATGTACTGTACATATTTAACATTCAAATGTTCTTCACTTACAGGATAATGTCTTTTTTATTGTAAAAACATTTTTAAATTAAAAAATATATTTATTTTATAATATTAAAAATATTAAAAAAATTAATAAATACATTTTAACATACTATACAAAATATTGATATATTCTATGAATAATTTTAAATATTTTACAGTATGTTTAATAATTTTTCTAACTTTTATTATTTTTTTTTATATATTTTGGGCCAGATTACAAGTGGCACGGTATATTGCATTTTCACGATCGTAAAAACTCTGCTAGAGTTATGTTTTTTGCGCTAGTCGGGTTGCACTTGTATTACAAGTTTTAAAAAAAAAAACGTATTTTGCACAAGCGGTAATATGAACATCAAATATTATGTGCACGTATTCCCCCATAGAAGTCAATGAAGACATCCAATCGCATTTTCGCAACTGCGCTAACAGAACATGAAATTATGAATATTTAATATGCCAATGTTCTTAACATAACGGAATATGTTCTATTTATTCATAATTTAAAATATATCTGATGGGTTTTTTAAATAAATATATATGTATACCTATATATATAGATGATTATATATAGGTATGAATATATACAGATATATATAGAAATATCTACTTAGAAATACAAAGGACATATGTTGCTATGTGCAGAACATTGGAATGTGAAATATTTACAGTACATACACAGTTAAACAATTAAAAATGCTTGCGAAAACACAATAACGTTGAGCAAAAATCTAGTCCTTTATAAGTAATATTTCAATAACCCACCTTAAAGGAATAGTCTAGTCAAAATTAAACTTTCATGATTCAGATAGAGCATGCAGTTTTAAGCAACTTTCTAATTGACTACTATTATAAATTTTTCTTCATTCTCTTGGTATCTTTATTTGAATATAAGCTTAGGAGCCAGACCATTTTTGGTTCAGAACCTGGGTAGCACTTGCTGATTGGTGGCTACATTTAGATAGCAATCAGAAAGTGCTACCCAGGTGCTGAACCTAAAATAGGCCGGCCCCAATGCTCACATTCTTACTTTTTCAAATAAAGATAAAAAGAGAACAAAGAAAAATGTATAATAGGAGTAAATTATAAAGTTGCTTAAAATTGCCTACTCTATTTGAATCATTAAAGTTTAATTTTGACTAGACTATCCCTTTAAGATTACAAAATTTTCATGTGCGCTAACGCAACCTTGCTAAACACACATTCCTAAGTTATTCACATCGATTTTTTTTTCCTTTTATTATAAATATATATACGGTATATATATGTGTATATATATATATATATATATATATATATATATATATATATATGTATATATTTATATATATGATAATGTTCATGTAAAATACATATCATTGCCTAAGGAATAGATATACGGGTATTAGAATATACAGATATATAAAGAAATATGTATTTAGATAATAAAGGACATTATCCTTTAAGTAAAGAACATTAGAATGTTAAATACGTACACTACATATACAGTAAAATACATATAAATATGTACATTGGAGCCCTTTGCAGTCAAATACCAGAAAACATAAAAAATATTTTTTATTCACTATTAAAATTTAATATATATATATAGGTATATATATACATTTTACAAAAAAACATTATATATATATATATATATATATATATAATGTTTTTTGTAAAATGTATTTCTATGTATATATATATATATATATATATATATGTCGGGTTAGCGCGTGAGTATTTTTTTTTTTTTTTTCGTTTTTATTTTTTTGCGCTCCATTGAAATCTAAAAAAGAATATGTTAACATGATTGTGATATTCTAAGTTCCACTTTTTGTTATTGACACTACACTCATAATCTTGCCCTATATCAGCAAACCATAAATTTAGCCATAAGGCTCATGTAGCCAGAATAGTCATAGCAATATACTTTGCATTTATGCAAGTTATTTCTACAGCTGCATCTCAAATGAGACTGTTCACAGTCTTGACCAACCTCAAGCGATCCTGAATTTTATTAAGGGAAGCTTTTTGAGAGCTAAATTAAGAGATGTTGTCAAAAAATACTGCAGTAACTGCAGATAGATAGACTACATTAACAGCTGAAGGAAATATATAGCCTGCCAGCTGAGAGTATCTCCTGAGGAACCATAAAGCTTTCTGTCCATAGGATACTTAAAAGAAGTACTGTTCTCCAAAACATATCTTTGAATTTGGCAAAGGGAAAAAAGGGAATGTCTGGTTTGTTCCAACAATTGGTAAACAGCTCCGAAATTGCATCAGGAACGAGGAAGTTAACCTTTTCTGGGGCTACGTTAAAGAAGTTAAAAAGAAAATCACATAATGTTTGCAGGTTGAGGGTCTGACATCTGCAGGACAAGTAAAATGTCCTGAAATAGACCATGTATGTACTCCAATTATAAATTAAAGGAGAGATCTTCTGCTATTTTGTCAAAAGGATGTGACCTGAGTTTCTGAATAATAGTTCTAAGCTGAAGGGGAGGATTCTAATTATAATTGTACTCCTGGAGGGTACCTACACGATTTGCTCGCTTTTAACTGGTGGAGGCTTGAATGCAATCAGTTGTGAAATTGTAAGGTCCATAGAACTGTCCAGGGGTCAGGGATAACCCTGGTGGGTAACAAAGCCATGAGTACTCTGCTGCAATTGTAACAATGCTTGACCCTGTCTAGCAATAGTCACAAATCAGCACATAGGTTACAAAGCTGAGTAGGGGGACACACCAACACTAACTTACATAGCAAATATATATGAAAATGAAATCACATTGTCAGTAGATTGCCCTTCTAAGGGATCCAATTTGCTCCATAATGAAATAGAATAGTACAGACAAGCAAGTATCTAAAATTATATAGCATCACAGAAATAAGTATATTAGGCACCGAAAGGATTAACACCATCAGGGGAACAAACAAATATTGGCACAATATAAGACTGAGATCCCAGTGAGGGAATGAGAAAAATTGTTTACTTTATGAGAAAAAAGTTTCAGTTTGAGTAAAAAACAGTGTTAAATAAATTTTAATTTATACAGGGAGTGCAGAATTATTAGGCAAGTTGTATTTTTGAGGATTAATTTTATTATTGAACAACAACCATGTTCTCAATGAACCCAAAAAACTCATTAATATCAAAGCTGAATATTTTTGGAAGTAGTTTTTAGTTTGTTTTTAGTTTTAGCTATTTTAGGGGGATATCTGTGTGTGCAGGTGACTATTACTGTGCATAATTATTAGGCAACTTAACAAAAAACAAATATATACCCATTTCAATTATTTATTTTTACCAGTAAAACCAATATAACATCTCAACATTCACAAATATACATTTCTGACATTCAAAAACAAAACAAAAACAAATCAGTGACCAATATAACCACCTTTCTTTGCAAGGACACTCAAAAGCCTGCCATCCATGGATTCTGTCAGTGTTTTGATCTGTTTACCATCAACATTGCGTGCAGCAGTGACCACAGCCTCCCAGACACTGTTCAGAGAGGTGTACTGTTTTCCCTCCTTGTAAATCTCACATTTGATGATGGACCACAGGTTCTCAATGGGGTTCAGATCAGGTGAACAAGGAGGCCATGTCATTAGATTTTCTTCTTTTATACCCTTTCTTGCAAGCCACGCTGTGGAGTACTTGGACGCGCGTGATGGAGCTTTGTCCTGCATAAAAATCATGTTTTTCTTGAAGGATGCAGACTTCTTCCTGTAGCACTGCTTGAAGAAGGTGTCTTCCAGAAACTAGCAGTAGGACTGGGAGTTGAGCTTGACTCCATCCTCAACCCGAAAAGGCCCCACAAGCTCATCTTTGATGATACCAGCCCAAACCAGTACTCCACCTTGCTGGCGTCTGAGTCGGACTGGAGCTCTCTGCCCTTTACCAATCCAGCCACGGGCCCATCCATCTGGCCCATCAAGACTCACTCTCATTTCATCAGTCCATAAAACCATAGAAAAATCAGTCTTGAGATATTTCTTGGCCCAGTCGACGTTTCAGCTTGTGTGTCTTGTTCAGTGGTGGTCGTCTTTCAGCCTTTCTTACCTTGGCCATGTCTCTGAGTATTGCACACCTTGTGCTTTTGGGCACTCCAGTGATGTTGCAGCTCTGAAATATGGCCAAACTGGGATGCACATCACCTAATATGCTTAATTGGTAGTAGGCTTTCGAGCCTATACAGCTTGGAGTAAGACAACATGCATAAAGAGGATGATGTGGTCAAAATACTCATTTGCCTAATAATTCTGCACTCCCTGTACAAAACTCTAATTATTAGGGGTGATTACCACTTTAAGGCTGTGGGGAGAAATGTAAGTGTGTCATCAAAGATGGCCACAGTCTGTGAGCGAAAGGATAAAACAATGCATAGTTTTGATGTGAAAAAAACGCCCTAAGGTCTTAAGCTCAGAAACTTCTGAAAATGAGCTCCAAATGTTCAGAAAAAAATCCTGATCATCTGGGAGTTTTCTAAGAATGAGAAACAGAGCTCTTTTATGTACTAAATACCAGAAATACATTTAAAGTGATAACTACATTTTATTATAAGGGGCCGATTTATCACGGCCCGAATAGGGCCGTATACACCTGTTTCCGCGCAAGCCTTCTGGCTCGCCGGAAAATGGAGTTAAGAAGCAGCGGTCTTAAGACTGCTGCTCCTTAATTTGTCCACTACCTCTGAGGTGGCGGACAGCAATCCGCCCAATCGCATACAATCGGGTTGATTGACACCCCCTGATAGCTGCTGATTGGCAGCAAATCTACAGGGGGCGGAATTGCACAAGCATTTCATTAGAAATGCTTATGCAATGATAAATGCTGACAGCGTATGCTGTCGGCATTTATCGATGTCCACTGCATTTTGATAAATTGGCCCCCATATGTGTAAAAGTGCCTAAAACTGTATGCAGTGTTATCTGGTATATGTAACTATGTCTCCAGGCTATGTGAATCATGTGCACATGTTCCTGCTTATACCTAATTACCTGTCAGCATTAACTCTACCATGCTTACCAAGCTGCATGAGACCTTCTTCCAGTAGAAGAGCCCATCTTTTGCAGTATGCACTGACACAAGGAGGGAGTACTCCAACAAGGCCAACAGGTGAAAGCTGCAGGACCATTCCTAGTGACACCTGTGGCAGGCAAGTGATAAATACTCACAGGGGAGTTACTCTCACTTCCAATGTACTCTTTTAAACTCCTCTGTCCTATTCCAATCTCTCTGAGGGGGATATCAGGTCTCACATCAGTTTGAGAACCACTTTCAATTGATGTGTAGATCAGCACTTCAAGTTTCATCATACTCCTTGCTGGAAGCAAAAATATTACTAAGGAATCAGGGGAAATTGGGAAAGACCAGACTTTAATCATTTAATCATTAATGGACTCTCACCATCTCTCAAAAGAAATATTGCATTACATCTGTAATGCCACCATACAAGATAGATTGGCAAAGAACCTGATATCATTCACACCAACGGGATTGCTGAGATAAATTATTGTACTTTACTGTAACTTAACATTACAGGAGTGCAAACATTAACAAAATAGGAATAACATAAGGACGCAATAGCAAAATTCCATTTCTTGCTATTATGTTCTATTTTCTTTAATTTCCAGATATCACTTATATGACTAACCTTAAGCATCTGCCCACTGTCTTTATACAAACATCATCTTTTTCACATAGCCCAACTGAGGAATGATGACAAATGCATTTGCACTATAGATGGAACCTATGTATTTCACAATGTTCTTATTTATCTGTTTTTCATCCTTTTCAGTTTGTACACTATTTCACTCTTACCCCTGTTATTACCCCCTCACCCTCTGCTTATATAAACGGCTAAAATACTCCCATCCTTCCTGAGACCCCTAAACCTGAATACTCACCTTATGCTCTATCCCACTCACTTCACTCACACAGCTGACATATCAGCTTACTTAAAGAATCTGACCACTGGCTGCATAAAAACTTCATCTATATCACAAATCCCTTTGCAGCCTCCCATCCCCAACCTGATGATTACTCTTATTATATAACCCCTTTAAAGTGAAACTATCACAGTTATTATTATTATCAGGTATTTGTAGAGCGCCAACAGGTTCCGCAGCGCTATGAACATAGGTGGTATATAAAAAACCATTACAGGGATCAAATGGGTAGAGGGTCCTGTCGAGAGTTGCACTGTTGAAGTCAGCTCTTATGAAGGTAAACTACAAACAGCTGGGCTCATAGGCTTACATGCTATGGGGGTTAAGGGAATAGCAGTAGAGATAGGAAGGTTAGTGTTGGTTGTATGCGTCCCTGAATAGTAGAGTCTTCTGAGAGCACTTGAAGCTTTTAAAACTAGGGGAGAGTCTTGTGGAGCGAGACAGAGAGTTCCATAAGATGGGAGCCAGTCTGGAGAAATCTTGTAAACGGGAATGGGAGGAGGTAACAAGAGAGGAGGAGAGTAGGAGATCATGAGCGGAGCGAAGGGGGCGTGAGGGAGAGTATCTGGAGACAAGGTCTGAGATGTAGGGGGGAGCAATACAGTTGCACATTCTTCACTTTCAGTACTTCTCTTCAAACAGTTATATTGCTCCCTACATTTAAATGTAATATTCTGCACTTTGCATTTTCCTCACGCTGCTCTTAGTACAGACATTCTCCCATATACAGATACATTCTTTCTAACTCATAATTTACTTTAACAATGTTTCTGAGTTTTCTTCCCTCTCACCTTCTGTGTCACTCCCACTCCTTTAGGTTGTAAACTTGGATAAGAGCTCCTATCATTGTTTGTGCTCAAGGGCAGGGCATTCCTCGCTTTTTGTTTAAGTCTGTCAATTTAACTACTATGGTGATGTATCCTCACAAATGTAACCCACCCTACTGTACTTGCTAGCGTGTGTATTGTAATGTACCCCATGAATGTACTTTACTTTGTATAGTGCTGCGGAATCTGTTAGCGCTTTATAAGTAACCGTTAAGAATAATAGTAATAAATACATTTATACATGTCAATAAATAAATACACAAGAGAGATGAAGGGAGTCGTAATGAATCTAGATATATCTACTTCCTATATTGGATTTTGCTTATTGTAAAGAAACTTTACTTTCAACTTGTAATATCACAGATATGCAGATGCTCGTGGTATACACAAGGTATCGATCAATTTCACTCAAGCGAAATTACTACTCGATATCTGACACACAATAATGTACCATTTGTAATCTAGACCATTTGTAATCAACAATAGAGTATGCTAACCTAACAAAGAAAAAGACACAAAAAATATGTCACCATCAAGACGTAATCATAAAGACAGTACTGTTGATGAAGATGAAGTTCCACAACATTCTTTTTTTTAGAAACACCACAAAGATATTTCATTTGGGTCTTTAGACACTCAATCCTAATCTCCATGTAAACTTAAACCTCATACCAAGTAAAGTTTTAAGTGTTTTTAAAGGCCATCTACGCTGGAAATAGAATAGTCACACTCTAACTATGAGTATGCGTTAAAGCATGATCATATGTGTCTAGTCACACAATGCAAATTGAAATCTCACTCTGCCTTGTCTCTCAGTAATGCTTGTATCATTGTTCTGTGCACAATATGTATTAATACAAAGAAGTTAATATTTACAGCAGATAAAACCGTCCAGAAACCGTACAAAATAATGTAAAGCACTTTATTTAATAAACATTTTAGAATAGCAAATAGATTAGAGTTATGTACACTTAATATCTAATGAATAACAAATAATCTGAGCTGTTTAGCCATAGTATTTTCCATTTGATATTTCCCTTTGTTTTATATTGTTTGTCACATACACTTTAGCTACCACAGTTATAACTTGCTTGTACGAAAAGTTTAACAATGTATTGTATTCTTTTTTGCAAAATTTTACATTTATAATTTTTAGTCAGCACATATGTCATTTTAGTATATACAAATTATCTTTAAACCTAGTATTTTTTGTAATGAATAATGTTACTTGTAATATTATTTATGCTGCTCTGCACATCAAGTAAATTTCCCGTGCTTTTTTCAGCTAGGGTTAAAATGTCACTCACACGACCAGCTACATAATTGATGAACCACAACTGTAGATTCCCATTATTATCTGAAACTGCAATTTGGAGCTGTTGTTTCAAAACTGAAATACCTCAAGGGTAATTACAGACCTTAATGCTATACAGGCTGCTTTGAAGTGGAAAGAGAAGATAAAGATAGCTGAGACTGTATGTCTGTTCATTTTGTCCTTCAGAGGTAAATCTTCAAGGTTCTATATAGTGTTGCTGTTATCTGTGTCTGTTTGCTCTATCTTAGCTACTGATGCAAAAGTGTTAGCATTTTTATGGTCATGGTCAGCTTTAAGGGTCATTTCAAAGTAATGTAAAAAAAAAAAAAAAGAATTTTCATGTTGAACAGTAATGAAAGTTTTATGCTACTTGACTTTTTTTTGCCGTGAATATGGTATGCCTCACTGAATCTGACTGTCCACTCAACAAGGAGAAGTGCACTTCTTTGACCGGGTAAATAATTTACAGTTGTACCAATTATATAACTGAAGATTTAGAGCTTTTTAAAACCCTGTGGAACAGTGTAAGTCAAGAAATGAGCCTTCAGAAAATTAAAATAGTTATCTTAATTGTTTGTTTACAATCTGGTGACTTTTTCATATATTATATTTTATATCACTTTAATTTATATTCACATATAAATATAAATATATATATATATATATATATATATATATATATATATATATATATATATATATATATAGCTAAGATTATTTTCTTTATAAAAAATATAAATAATATTTTGGAAAAAATGGTTATGTTCTGTATGAAACTTATGATTTGTTGTTTGCAAAATGTTATATTATTATTACATTTTCATTCATAAAACAAAACAATAATTGATTTGTTGGTACCATGTTTGCCAGTTAACTAAATGAAAAATAAAATAACAAACAAATTGTATAAATGTAATCTGTGTTGGCTAACTAAAAGCCTTCATAAGGCATACATATATTCTCAGTGCTATAAATGAGAACAAAACAATAAAATAACATACACATACATGAGTCTATTGAAAAATATTGAAGAAGAAATAAATAGCTTAAAGGGACAGTCTACAGTGTTTAAAAAGATAGATAATCCCTTTATTACCCATTCCCTAGTTTTGCACAACCAACACAGTTATATAAATATACTTTTTACCTCTGTTATTACCTTGTATCTAAGCCTCTGCAAACTGCCCCCTTATTTCAGTTTATCTTGGACTAGACTGTCCCTTTAAAGGGTACAGTCAAGTCACAATTGAACTTTAATGACTCAGATAGGGCATGTCATTTTTAAACAACTTTCCAATCTGCTTTAATCATCAAACTTGCTTTGTTTTGTTGGTATTCTCTGTTGAAAGCTAAACTTAGGTAGGCTCAAACTGATTTCTAAACCGTTGAAGTTTTATCTCAGTGCATTTTGACATTTTCTCACACTTAGACAGTGCAGTCAGCACTGATTGGCTACTTTGCAAGTCTGTCAAAAGAATGGAGATACGTTGGCAGTCTGCAGAGGCTTAGATAGGAGGTAGTCACAGACGTAAAAAGTATATTATTATAACAGTGTTGGTTATGCAAAATGGTTAAAAAAAATGGATTATCTTACCCTTTTAAACAATAAATATTTTCGAGTAGACTGTCCCTTTAAATAAAAATGGTAATCTTGTAAATTCCGAATGTGTTATCCAAAAGTGCAGTTCATGTTATAGTGCAGTTCATTCTTATTTATACCAGATATAAGTAAATAGTTGTTGTTTAGAACTTGTATTTTTACTCCATTTGAAATGTTTGACAACTTCACTCAAATGATGAAGAATTAACTTAAAGAGACACTGAACTCAATTTTTTTCTTTCATGATTCAGATAGAGCATGACATTTTAAGCAACTCTCTAATTTACTCCAATTATCAAATTTACTTCATTCCGTTGGTATCTTTATTTGAAATGCAAGAATGTAAGTTTAGATGCTAGCCAATTTTTGGTGAACAACCTGGGTTGTCCTTGCTGATTGGTGGATAAATTCATCCACCAATAAAAAAAAGTTTTGTCCAGAGTTCTGAACCCAAAAATAACTTTGATGCCTTCTTTTTCAAATAAAGATAGCAAGAGAACGAAGAAAAATTGATAATAGGAGTAAATTAGAAAGTTCCTTAAAATTGCATGCTCTATCTGAATCACAAAAGAAATAATTTGGGTTCAGTGTCCCTTTAAAGGGTCATAAAAGTCCCTATGAAAAATGGAGCTTGCTAAACAGTTGTCAGGTAAGCAATTAAAATGTATTTCACCTCTCTTTAAAAATATCCCCTTTATAGTGTTTTGAAAACTCTGAAAGCAGATCAGATGCTTTCAACTGCTTGTAAGAAGTACAAGCAGTTGAAATATGAATGCAACAGCTCAAATGTAACCATTATTATGGAATCTAGCTTTCTGTGGACCTATTGACTATTAAACAAGCTCCTTTACATTGTAAAGACTTAAAAACCCATTAACTTACACCTAGATTACGAATTGTGCGTTCACGTTTTAACGCTGAAATATGGCTATTTCAGCATTAAAAGAGCACTGCAGCCATTACAAGTCTTGTCGGTATAGCTGTACCGCATGCCATTTAGCCTGTACCGCAACGTCAGTCCCGCACACATTAAAAATGATATACCGACAAGATCCGTTCTGCAATCTAAAAGCAGTAGTTATGAGTTTTACGCTACAAAATTGTTACATAAAACTCATAACTAAAGTGTTACAAAGTGCACTAAACACCCATAAACTACCTATTAGCCCCTAAACCGAGGCACTCCCGCATCACAAAAACTATATTAAACTTATTAACCCGTAATCTGCTGCTCCCGACATCACTGCCACTAAAAATAATTATTAACCACTATTCCGCACCACTCCCCAACATCGTCACCACTATAATAAAGTTATTAACCCCTAAACCGCTGCCCTCCCGCATCACAAACACTATTTAAATATGATTAACCCCTAATCTGCCATCTGCACACATCGCCCCCATTATACTAAAGTTATTAAGCCCTACACCGCCGCCACTATAATAAACCTATTAACCCCTAAACCGCAGGCCCCCTTCAACGAAATATACTAAATTAAACTATTAACCTCTAAACCGAAAGCCCCCAACATCGCAATAAAATAAATAAAACTAGCAACCCCTAAACCTAAAGCCCTCCTAACTTTATATTAAAATTACAATTTCCCTAGCTTAAATTAAATAAAAATGTACCTGTCAAATTAAAAGAACTAAGTTTAAACTAACAATTAAACTAATATAACTATTAACCATTTGAGTGCTAAGCACTTTCCCACCTGGGTACTAAGCACATTTGAGGGTTTTTTAATTTTACATTTTATTTTATTTATTTATTTTACTTTTTTTCTTTTCTTTTCAGATCCCCAAGACTTATACCATTGGAAAGGTTAGGTGATTACCTTTCCAATGGTGGGTTCTGTAGCTGCTTAGATGCCTGAGATACAGGCTTCTAAGCAGCATGCCCCCTTTCCCTATATTGTCCATTGTCTTTTATACATAAAGTTGCGCGGTGACGTCATCACGTAATTCCGCGTGACGTCACCACGCAAAACGGAAGCCCTGGCGATGCCTGTCACTCTACAGGCACGATCGCCGGGGTAGGAGCAGGTGGGAGCCCCCAGATCTCCCTCAAGGTGGGAGAGTGCTAGCGACGGCTCTGAGCCGTCGTTAGCACCTGAGTGAGAAACTCTGTGACGGCTCAGAGCCGTCGTTAGCACTCAAGGGGTTAAACTAAAATTAAACTAACTACCAATGAAATAAAACTAAACTACAGATTCAAAAAATCCTAACACTACACTAAAAAGTATCTAATTACAAAAAATAACAAAAACTAAATTACGAAAAATAACAAACAAAATTATCCAAAATAAAAAATAATTACACCTAATCTAATAGCCCTATCAAAATAAAAAAGCCCACCCAAAATAAAAATAAAACCTAGCCTACAATAAACTACCAATAGCCCTTAAAATAGCCTTTTGTGGGGCATTGCCCCAGAGATATCAGCTCTTTTCCCTGAAGAAACTTCCCCCAACAGTAAAACCCACCACCCAACCAACCCCCCAAAATAAAAAAACCTAATTCTAAAAAAAAAACTAATCTACCCATTGCCATGAAAAGGGCATTTGTATGGACATTGCCCTTAAAATGACATTTAGCTCTTTTGCTGCCCAAACCCTAATCTAAAAAAAAAACCACCCAAAAAACCCTTACAAAAAAAACTAACACTAACCCACAACGATCCACTTACAGTTTTTGAAGTCCCGCTGGTCTTCTATCTTGATCCCAGCGACGCGGAGCGGGTCCATCCTGAAGACATTTGGTGTGGAGAATCCTCTTCATATGGTCGCCGCAGTACACTGAATCTTCAATGCAAGGGAGCCGTTTTTAAATGGCGTCCCTTGCATTTCTATTGGCTGAAAAATTTGAATCAGCCAATAGGAATTCGAGCTGCTAAAATCCTACTGGCAGTTCAAATCAGCCAATAGGATATAAGCAGCTCTAATTCTATTGGCTGATTCAAATCATCCAATAGAATGATAGCTGCTTAAATCCTATTGGCTGATTTGAACAGCCAATAGGATTTTAGCAGCTCTAATTCCTATAATATAATATCACATTTTTCAACCAATAGGAATGCAAGGGACGCCATTTTGAAATGGCTCCCTTGCATTGACGATTCTGTGTACAGCAGCAACCATATGAAGAGGATGCTCCACGTCAGATGTCTTCAGGATGGACCCGCTTCATGCCGTCGGGATCAAGATAGAAGATTCCGCCTGGATGAAGATAGAAGAGGCCGCCTGGATGAAGACTTCTTGCCGCCTGGATGAGGACTTCGCCGCCTGGATGAAGATAGAAAACACAGCATCGATGAAGACTTCCCGCCATCTGGATAAAGATCGTTCAAGCGGGACTTCAAAAACTGTAAGTGGATCATCAGGGATTAGTGATAGTTTTTTTTAAGGGTTTTTAGGTGGGGTTTTTTTATTTTAGTTTAGAGTTTGGGCTATTCCTAAACAAGCTAAATGCCCTTTTAAGGGCAATGCCCATACCAATGCCCTTTTCATGGCAATGGGTAGCTTAGGTTTTTTTAGATAGTTTTTTTATTTTTATTTTGGGGAGGTTGTGGTTTATAATGTTAGTGGGTCTTTGTAAAAAAAAATCTGGTAAAAGAGCTGTTTAACTTAGGGCAATGCCCTACAAAGACCCTTTAAAGGGCTATTGGTAGTTTATTCTAGATTAGGTTTTTTATTTTGGGATGTTTTTTTTTTTTTTTAAAATGGGTATTAGAATAGGAATAATTTTTATTATTTTTTATAATTTGTTTGTTATTTTGTTTAATGTATTTTTTGTTTTGTTTTGGGGTGGGTTTTTATTTTTAGATTAGGGCTTGGGCAGCAAAAGAGCTAAATGCACTTTTAAGGGCAATGCCCATACAAATGCCCTTTTCAGGGCAACAGGTAGATTAGGTTTTACTTTATTTTTATTTTGTGGGTTTGGAGGGTGGGAGGGTTGTATACTGTTAGGGGTTTTTTGTTTTGTTTTGTAGCAAAAGAGCTGTTAACTTTAGGGCAATGCCCTACAAAAGGCACTTTTAAGGGCCCTTGGTAGTTTATTATAAATTAGGTTATTTTTTATTTTGGGGTGTTTTTTTGTGTTTTTTTAAGGGTATTAGAATAGGAATAATTTTTATTGTATTGTATAATTTTGTTTGTTATTTTTTGTAATGGTAGGTTTTTTTATTTTTCGTAATTTTTGTGTTTTTTATTTTTTGTAATGGTAGGTGTTAGTGTAAGGATGCTTAGGTTTTATTTCACAGGTAAGTTTGTATTTATTTTAACTGGGTAGTTATTAAATAGTTAATAACTATTTACTAACTAGTCTACATAGTTAAAATAAATACAAACGTACCTCTGAAATAAAAATGAAACCTAAGCTAGCTAGAATATAACTATTAGTTATATTGTAGCTAGCTTAGGTTTTATTTCACAGGTAAGTATGTATTTAGTTTTAAATAGGTATTATTTAGTTAATAATTGTAACTTTAGTTTAGCTTTATTTTAATTATGTTAAAGTTAGGGTTAGGTTTAGGGTTACGATTAGGGTTAGGTTTAGGGGTTAATATAGTTTAATTTAGGTTGTTGCGATGTCGGGGTTGGCGGTTTAGGGGTTAATAGGTTTATTTAGTGGTAGTGATGTGGGAGGCCAGAGGTTTAGCGGTCAATACCTTTATTTAGTGGTAACGATGTTGGGGAGCGGCAGAATAGGGGTTAATAACTTTAATATAGTGGCAGCGATGTTGGGGTGCAGCAGAATGGGGTTAACACCTTTAATATAGTGGTGGCGATATCGGGAGCTGCAGATTAGGCATTAATAAGTTTATTTAGGTGGCGGCGAAATCGGGAGCGGCAGATTAGGGGTTAATAACTGTAGGTAGGTGGCGGCGATGTCGGGGGCGGCAGATTAGTGGTGTTTAGACTCAGGGTTTATGTTAGGGTGTTAGGTTTAAACGTAACTTTTATTTTCCCCATAGACATCAATGGGGCTGCGTTACAGAGCTTTTCATTCCGCAATTACAGGTGTTTTTTTCTGACCCGCTCTCCCCATTGATGTCTATAGGGGAAGCGTGCACGAGCATGTCAAAACAGCTCTTGTATTTTGTGCCATATGGAGCTTAATGCAACCATATCGCATGCACAAGCCGGCTGTTTGAAAACTTGTTATGGCTGCTCTATAGGGGGTTAAATGACGCAACTTTTGTTGTGTTCGTTAATATCCCTATAGCGCGCATAACTCGTAATCTAGCTGTTAGTGTATAAGGGCTTGCAATTAGCCCCCAATTCATGGGATTTTTTTTATTTGGTCCCACTATCTCTCTTTAAATGAAAGGGGCAGTAATCAAACACCCTGAGGTTTTTATATAATATGTTTAGTTATGCATAGGTATCAAAACTTTGCAATATACTGTGATTATTTATTTTGCCTCATTTTTTGCTTTAAAGGGACATTAAACTCAAAGTATTTCTTTCATTATTCAGATAGAGAATACAATTTTAAAAAAGTTTCCAATTTATTTCTATTATCAAATTTGCTTCCTTCTCATGATATTCTTTGTTGAAGAGATACTTAGGTAGATAGCGTGCACGTCTGAAGCACTACATAAAAGGAAAAAGTGCTGCCATTTAGTGCTCCTGCTAAAATATAACATTGTTGCAAAACTGCTGCCATATAGTGCTGCACACGTGCACACTTTTGAGTTTACATCCTTGCTTTTCATCAAAGGATAGCAAGAAAAATTGATAACATAAGTAAATTGGAAAGTTGTTTAAAATTGTATGCTCTATCTGAATCATGAAAGACAACATGTGGGTTTTATGTCCCTTTAATGTTTTAGAATGCATTTTTAAAACTAACAGAATGACCATTGCTAGACTTGTCAGCTTTAGACTCCAGACCGGATAGGCTCCTACAAATAGGATAAATGGTGGGTGAGTTTGGCTACTGAAAAACAACTGCAGCAATTGAGATGATAAAAACGTTTAGATTTGGCTGATATGTTATTCTATGGCAAGACAACAGAAATGTCTTGTAATTAAATGGTGTTTCCCTTTAATGTCATATTCTTTCAATGAAGCCTGATATTACAAAAACACTACTAAGACATTCTCAACACTGTCCATCTTCCATATCCATAATGTTCAGTTATGCTTTGGACCATTTAAACTCTGCCCCCTAAGATTTTTTGTTCCACCCACCAGACCACTGGGCTACTCCCTGGGTGTCCAGGCAGGGCACATTTTCAGAATGTTGGGAGGTATGCAAAGCTACATATTCCTATATATTATTGAAGACAGATAAGTAATATAGGATACAAGGTAGATGACCTAGCTCTCTGACTTCTTGATCACATGTAGTGGAAGCATTGACTGATACAAAATAAAGATTAAGACACAATGGCATGCACATGAATGAATGTCTCCTAGAAAACAGGCCTATAAGGATCATTAATGCCAGAGGGTAGCTTATCCATTGAGTGTTGTTTAGCATAGATTCATAGATGCTTATGAGGTTGCCAATGGGGTTCATGGAGAAGGTGAGATATTGAATGAAATTAATTGAGCATTCCTTCACCTATATTTTCTACAGATTTGTTAGTGGGCATATAAAGTTGCATTAAGGGCCCAACACATGAAATCTTGTACATGAAAAGAGAACCTGCTATTAAGAGGTAAAAGCAATTAGAAATGCAAAAAAATTCAGATGTGTCAGAGGTGAGTACAAATTGAAATGCTCAATATGTTTATTGTAACGTTGTGGATACTTTTTAGAATTATATTAGTTTACTTAATCTGGTCCACTGTGCTTTTGGTTTAAATGCTTCTTAAGAGTATTCAGCTTGCATATATCCATTAGTTGGTTCCATTGTATTTTAGCCATGGGGATGTTTACATACAAGTAGTTTCTTCACATGTTCTGGGCATAGCTAGTTATGAGGGAACCCAAGCACACCTGGCTGACATAAGTGTGATTCATTGTAATAAATCTATATACAGCATTCACTGTATAAGCGTAATTAGATATACTGTACATAGAAAGGTGGTAGATGTTAGTTGACTGAATGTCTTGTGTTACATCATTAGTGCTGACTCAAGACCAGGGCTGCCAGTAGAAATGTTGGGGCCCTCTTACTAAGGCATTGTTTAGGGTCCCCACCTCATCCAAATTCTCCCTCTCCCCTTTCCCATTCTGATTTTCTGTACTAAATGATTTTTGTTATTATTGTTGCACAGATTAAATGTAATGGTAATTTTGGGCCTGAATGACTTGATCCACTTGTCAACAGCTTGTCAGGCATAAAATGCTGGTGGCCCTGCTCCAGACTAAGGGAAATTTGAGTAGTATAAATATCAAGAAGGATGTGATTTTCAGGCATTTAGGGTTAGGTTACAAGTAGATCACAAAAATATTAAAGCTATTTTATGCATATCATTGCACATGTGCAATCAATCACTCTTTTTCTTTTAGCACTTTAATGAAAATCTAGAAAGCGCTAAATCACGTAAAACACTGCACACATACAGGGAGTGCAGAATTATTAGGCAAGTTGTATTTTTGAGGATTAATTTTATTATTGAACAACAACCATGTTCTCAATGAACCCAAAAAACTCATTAATATCAAAGCTGAATAGTTTTGGAAGTAGTTTTTGGTTTGTTTTTAGTTATAGCTATTTTAGGGGGATATCTGTGTGTGCAGGTGACTATTACTGTGCATAATTATTAGGCAACTTAACAAAAAACAAATATATACCCATTTCAATTATTTATTTTTACCAGTGAAACCAATATAACATCTCAACATTCACAAATATACATTTCTGACATTCAAAAACAAAACAAAAACAAATCAGTGACCAATATAGCCACCTTTCTTTGCAAGGACACTCAAAAGCCTGCCATCCATGGATTCTGTCAGTGTTTTGATCTGTTCACCATCAACATTGCGTGCAGCATCAACCACAGCCTCCCAGACACTGTTCAGAGAGGTGTACTGTTTTCCCTCCTTGTAAATCTCACATTTGATGATGGACCACAGGTTCTCAATGGGGTTCAGATCAGGTGAACAAGGAGGCCATGTCATTAGATTTTCTACTTTTATACCCTTTCTTGCCAGCCATGCTGTGGAGTACTTGGACGCGTGTGATGGAGCATTGTCCTGCATGAAAATCATGTTTTTCTTGAAGGATGCAGACTTCTTCCTGTACCACTGCTTGAAGAAGGTGTCTTCCAGAAACTGGCAGTAGGACTGGGAGTTGAGCTTGACTCCATCCTCAACCCGAAAAGGCCCCACAAGCTCATCTTTGATGATACCAGCCCAAACCAGTACTCCACCTCCACCTTGCTGGCGTCTGAGTCGGACTGGAGCTCTCTGCCCTTTACCAATCCAGCCACGGGCCCATCCATCTGGCCCATCAAGACTCACTCTCATTTCATCAGTCCATAAAACCTTAGAAAAATCAGTCTTGAGATATTTCTTGGCCCAGTCTTGACGTTTCAGCTTGTGTGTCTTGTTCAGTGGTGGTCGTCTTTCAGCCTTTCTTACCTTGGCCATGTCTCTGAGTATTGCACACCTTGTGCTTTTGGGCACTCCAGTGATGTTGCAGCTCTGAAATATGGCCAAACTGGTGGCAAGTGGCATCTTGGCAGCTGCACGCTTGACTTTTCTCAGTTCATGGGCAGTTATTTTGCGCCTTGGTTTTTCCACACGCTTCTTGCGACCCTGTTGACTATTTTGAATGAAACGCTTGATTGTTCGATGATCACGCTTCAGAAGCTTTGCAATTTTAACAGTGCTGCATCCCTCTGCAAGATATCTCACTATTTTTGACTTTTCTGAGCCTGTCAAGTCCTTCTTTTGACCCATTTTGCCAAAGGAAAGGAAGTTGCCTAATAATTATGCACACCTGATATAGGGTGTTGATGTCATTAGACCACACCCCTTCTCATTACAGAGATGCACATCACCTAACATGCTTAATTGGTAGTAGGCTTTCGAGCCTATACAGCTTGGAGTAAGACAACATGCATAAAGAGGATGATGTGGTCAAAATACTCATTTGCCTAATAATTCTGCACTCCCTGTATATACATATATCAACAAACATACAAATAAACACACATATATACACATGTTTGAGTCATTCCCAGTCCAGCACCTAATCAAAGACCTTCATTAGAATCAGTAAAATTCATTATTTGAATATATTTTAGATGTATGTTGTAAGGCATATTTTCAAGCCTTAAAGGGACAGTCTAGTCAAAATTAAACTTTCATGATTCAGATAGGGCATGACATTTTTAACAACTTTCCAATTGACTTTTTTTATTAAATTTGCTTTGTTCCCTTGGTGGTATTTTTCAAAAGCTAAACCTAGGTAGGCTCAAACTGATTTCTAAACCGTTGAAAACCGCCTCTTAGCTCAGAGCATTTTTAAAGTTTTTCACATTTAGACAGTACTAGTTCATGTGTGTCATATAGATGACATTGTGCTCACTCCCGTGAAATTATTTAGGAGTCTGCACTAATTAGCCAAACTGCATGTCTGTCAAAAGCACTGAGATAAGGGGGCAGTCTGCAGAGGCTTAGATACAAGGTAATCACAGAGGTAAAACATATATTAATATAAACCTGTTGGTTATGCAAAACTGGGGAATAGGTAATAGAGATTATCTATCTTTTTGAACAATAACTGTCCCTTTAATACTTTACTTCAGGTCTCCAAATGCACTAAATTATCCAGTGCTATTGTATGCTGCCTTTGAGAGCAAAACTTAACTCCCTAATATAATATAAAACATGGAAACAGACTGCACTCTCAAACTAAATTAGGCGCACATCCCACTACTCTGCAAAACTTACAGCCCTGGTCACTCACAAACAGCTGCACAGCTTTCAGTGAATCAGGCAGTTAACAACAGACAATTTTTTATTAACACAAGTAGAAAGTCTGGCACTCTCTTGCAAGCACCCAGATAAATACAAAGCAAAATGGAAAATGTAGTCACAGCATTTGGCCAAACATTGCTAGGTCCAGGACCATGTTAAGGTTTGGAATTCTTACACTATTAAGATTATTTAATATTTATACCACCCTACCACAATTATATTGTTTCACAATAACTTGATATAATTTATACAAAATCAAGAGTTGCTCTTCTACAATTGATATTTAAACATGGTGCAGCATTTTTAATTTGCAGCGGCAGGGTATACACGTTTCACACCTTCTTGCTGTTGTAAGTTTTCATACAATAACTAACTTTTTAATGTTTGTATAACAATGCATTTTTATGGCTGAGTAATATAAATATGAGCATATAGGTGCAATAGTACAACTCTGTAGGGTTACTTTTTATTTATAACACTATTAGTAGTTAGCCCATGTTTCCATGGTGACCAGATAACAGCCACCTGAGTCTGTAACCCCCACTTTTGAAAGAAAGAAATAGCTTATAATATTCATTTTGGGGTACTAACCTCCCTATTATAGTCAAAAAGGTGACTAATGCATTGATGATTGTAATTGTTACCTAAAGGGACATGAAATCCACTGCTGTATGTATGTTGTGTTTAGAATATGGGGTTCCTTTCTTTTTCCCCCTACAGTGCGGGAACTTTCTAGGAGCGGCATTGGAAAGGGGACCCCCAGGAAGATGACATATTGTTGTCCTCTACACTCAGAGATTAGTGCAGAGGATGACAACTTGTTGCCCAAAATGTTGTCCTCCTCACTCCAGTGGTTAACTATAGTTGTTCATCTGGAAGTTTTTAAAAAAAAAAAAAAAATGAAATCTAATAAATTATTAGACTTAAAAAACAAGCAAAAGCAAGATAACTATGGCAGAAATAGGAAAAACAATTGAATAATGTAGTAAATGAAGTTTGCATTATATTTTTTAGAAGATATTGGGCTAAAGTAAAGATTACAGCCTTCAGGTTAATTCAAACGTTTTTAATTCTGTGCTGCAGACCTCACAGTTGTTATATTTAAATCCCATCTGTCTGATCACAATGACTTTGTTGCCTTTAAACGCTTAAAGGGATCTTTTAACGTTAAAAAAAAAAACTAACATGGAAATAAAATATCAGCATTAAAAATGCTGAAGATGTTTAAACTAGCAGCAAATACATGTTTTTGCACAACTGGTTACCATAGATCAATAACTCACTAGTTCATAATAACAACTCCTATAGATATATTGGTGGTCAGGGACAATCCTCCACAGGAAAAAAAAGAATCATAGTTTAATTAAGCACTGAAGCATAGGTTAAGAAATCATTGTAATACGTTTTAAAATGTTATCTTTTAGCTGCAACAAAGAAAAAAATGCAATATGTTTAATAAGTCATTGAAAATATTTCCACAAGATCAATATAAATTTCCAGTAAACAAAAAAAAAATGAGTTTGTTAGTTATGGAGACACACCCAAGAAAGTGAAAGAAGTCATTTGAGAGCTATCTTGTGGCTTTCAAACCATAAGTTGTGTATCATAAAGGAATAAAGCTCTGCTAATGTGTGTGCACTACTGGGAATGCAATGATAACTACCCTCTTAGGAAAATTAGTCTCTTTTTAAATTTCTTTATGGGAAAGCTTACACATGATTAAACGTTAGGTTCTGAAGATCAGCAAGAAATGAGAATAGCATTTCGAAAAGCAGCATTAAAATCTTTTTATCTTTATCATAATATCTTGATGAGAAGTAGCACATTTAATTTTATTTTTTAAAGGATTATATTTCTGTGCCTCTAATGATTTGTGAAATCATATTTAATCTCTACTAGTTATATCACCAAATGTCATTCATCCAATAAAATGGACAAAGCAAAGCTGTATATATATATATGTATATATATATATATATATATATATATATATATATATATATATATATATATATATATATATATATATATATATCACAGAGAATTTGATTTATAGATAGATGAAAGATAGATTATTATTATTATTATTATTATTATTATACTTTATTTATGAAGCGCCAACATATTCTGCAGCGCTGTCCATGGATACAATTCATTTAAAAAATATAAAACTTGTAATGGACAAGACAACATTTACAAACACATACAGGAGGAATTGAGGGCCCTATTCCCATGGGAACTTACAATCTAGAAGGGTAGGAGGTTGAGAAACAGGAGATGAGGACTACAAGATTGAGAAAGATGTTAATACAGCGTTAGGTGAGGGAAATGTTGTTAGGTAAGTGAAATTAATTTATTATGGAGTTGGGTGGTAGGCTTCTCTTAACAGAAAAGTCTTCAGAGAGCATTTAAAGGAATAAAGATTAGGGCAAAGCCTGACAGCATGAGGGAGAGTGTTCCAGAGGGTAGGTGCTGCACGACAGAAGTCCTGCAGTCTAGCATGAGAAGAGGTGATAGTCATGGATAAAACGAGCAGGTAATTGTTGGATCTTAGTGGGCGGGCTGGAGTATACTTGTTTATTAGAGAGGATAGGTAGAGGGGAGCGGCGTTGGTGAGAGCTTTGTATGTAAGGGTGAGAATTTTGAATTTAATTCTGCTGTGAATAGGGAGCCAATGAAGGGACTCGGACTCACAGAGAGGTGCAGTAGATACAGAGCGACAGGAAAGATGGATCAGTCTGGCAGAGGCATTTAGGATGGATTGAAAGGGGGAAAGGCGGGAAAGAGGAAGGCCAGTAAGTAGGTTATTGCAGTAGTCAAGTTTGGAAATAACAAGGGAGTTGATTATTTGCTTTGTGATGTTAGCGCTCAGAAAGGTTGAATCTTGGAAATATTGCATAGATGGTTGTGGCAGGACGTAAAAAGCGATTGGATATGGGAGACGAAGGATAGATTTGAGTCAAGTGTAACTCTTAAGCAGCGGACTTGGGGCAATGGAGAAATGGTAATGCCATCAACAGGGCAAGAGAAGTCAGAAGTCGGCATAGAGCTTGAGGGAGGATAAGAAGATAGATAGTTAGATGATGAGATAGATGGATGAGATAGATAGATGGATGAGATAGATAGATGGATGAGATAGATAGATGGATGAGATAGATAGATAGATGGATGAGATAGATAGATAGATAGATAGATAGATAGATAGATGGATGGATGGATGGATGGATGGATGGATGGATAGATAGATAGATAGATAGATAGATAGATAGATAGATAGATAGATAGATAGATAGATAGATAGATAGATAGATAGATAGATAGATAGATAGATAGATAGATAGATAGATAGATAGATAGATAGATAGATAGACAGACAGACAGAAATGTTGTTTCCCCTGTCTTATGTGTTTTACATGAATACTTAATAAAAGTTTCTTGTTTAATCACTAATTGTGGACCCCATATTATTAATTCTACACAGACAGACAGAAAAAATCAGATAAATAAATATATAATATATCGCAAACGGAAAATAGCTTTATACACTGCCACTGGTCAATATTTTGTATTATTTAAAGCTTTAATCAATCATTTATAGAAAACATTTATACTTTAACAGCATGGTGTAGGAATTATATCATTTAGAAACTGATGGAGAACTGCTAAAATAATAAAACTTACAAGAAAAATATTATGATAACATGCATAGCTTAGAGGAGAGAAGTTGGAGATGTAATATCATAGAAACCATCATGCATTCTGCTACGGAATTTTGCGGAGCCATAGAAATAAATGATAATAATAATAAATGATAATAAATTATAATAATAATAATAAATAATAATAATAAATGGAATTAATTAAGCTGAGGCTAAAAGTATTTTTCACACAACCGCAGAACAAGGAGTAATGATCTAGCGTTAGAAGGAAGTAGGTTAAGGAGTAATTTTTGGAAGTACTTCTTTCCAAAAGGGTGGTGGTTGATCTATACGCCGATGTAATACTGTACATCAATGTAGCTCAAGAATGTTTGACTACTCTAAAAGTTGCTTAAGCTTTCACTTCAGAAAAAAATATTTGCAAACTTGAAAGGTTTATGATTTTTATTTGCCATCAAATCTATGTATCTCTGAATCTATGTACTGTTAGAAAACATAGTATGAAATGATGCACCCCCCCAAACCAGTACTAACTTGTCAGGGTTTCACCCTGATTTTGTTTGTTTATTTGCTGCTTTTTATATTAGCTGCCATTTTGACTCACCTTTCTCTCTCCTCATCTGCTGCAGAGTGTGTAACGCTGCTCACTACACTCTGGCTCCCTCTTATGGCCAAACTGGAGAACATCATCAGTGTGAGATAGGTTGCAGTCCCAGAATTATGATGTCATCACTTACTATTTAATGTGCTTCAGTTCAGTATTTATTATTATTTGTATTATCATTTATTTGTATAGTGCCGCCAAATTCCGTAGCGCTGGGTACAATGATAGGGGTATACAATGACAAAGATTTGTGATACAATACAAAACATAACAAGACTAAACAAATCTAGCACAGGAGGAAGAGGGCCCTGCTCCGGAGAGCTCACAGTCTATAGTATGCCTTTGCCCTTGCATTATCTCTGACTTCTCTGTGAGTTCCTGTGTTCCTGATTCTGTGTATGACCTGGCTTGTTTGACATCAGTTCTGGTTCCTGATCCCTAACTTATTCCTGACTCCACTAATCTTTGTATTCCTGACCTTGGCTCATCTGACTACTTACTTTGGCTCCTGACCTATCTCGTCTGACTACCAGCACTAGCTTTGACTCCTGGTTTGTCATTTGGCTTTTGGACTCTTTTTAATTTTTTTAAACAAAGGCGATTAATTTAGCAATTCACGCCTGATTCCTGGTTCCCTGACAAACCTTCAACCATAATATGGAGCATTGTGTGCAACTCAACCCTCTTTAAAAGTATATAATTCCTTCTTTTTGAGGTGATGACTTCAATGACACATCAATTACTTTCTACAAGCCAAATGGTTCCATAAAAGTCTGTTGGCTTATGTCATTTACAAGACCATTGTTATATCCCTAATCATCTTTGTTCCATTAAGTACACTCAACTCAATATGAGTAGTACAGGCTCTTTTAAACACTAGCGGCTAGATTTAGAGTTTTGTCGGTAAGGACCCGCGTAGCTAACGCCGGCTTTTTTCTGGCCGCACCATAAAAATAACTCTGGTATTGAGAGTCCACATAAAGGCTGCGTTAGGCTCCAAAAAAGGAGCGTAGAGCATATTTAACGCAGCTTTAACTCTCGATACCAGAGTTGCTTACGGACGCGGCCAGCCTCAAAAACGTGCTCGTGCACGATTCCCCCATAGGAAACAATGGGGCTGTTTGAGCTGAAAAAACCTAACACCTGCAAAAAAGCCGCGTTCAGCTCCTAATGCAGCCCCATTGTTTGCTATGCGTAAACACTTCCTACGCCTGCACCTAACACTCTAACATGTACCCCGAGTCTAAACATCCCTAACCTTACACTTATTAACCCCTAATCTGCCAACCCCGCTATCGCTGACCCCTGCATATTATTTTTAACCCCTAATCTGCCGCTCCCTAAACCGCCGCCACCTACGTTATCCTTATGTACCCCTAATCTGCTGCCCCTAACACCGCCGACCCCTATATTATATTTATTAACCCCTAATCTGCCTCCCACAACGTCGCCTCCACCTGCCTACACTTATTAACCCCTAATCTGCTGAGCGGACTGCACCGCTATCATATTAAAGTTATTAACCCCTAATCCGCCTCACTAACCCTATAATAAATAGTATTAACCCCTAATCTGCCCTCCCTAACATCGCTGACACCTAACTTCAAACATTAACCCCTAATCTGCCAACCGGAGCTCACCGCTATTCTAATAAATGTATTAACCCCTAAAGCTAAGTCTAACCCTAACACTAACACCCCCCTAAGTTAAATATAATTTTAACCTAACAAAATAAATTAACTCTTATTAAATAAATTATTCCTATTTAAAGCTAAATACTTACCTGTAAAATAAACCCTAATATAGCTACAATATAAATTATAATTACATTGTAGCTATTTTAGGATTAATATTTATTTTACAGGCAACTTTGTAATTATTTTAACCAGGTACAATAGCTATTAAATAGTTAAGAACTATTTAATAGTTACCTCGTTAAAATAATAACAAAATTACCTGTAAAATAAATCCTAACCTAAGGTACAATTAAACCTAACACTATACTATCATTAAATTAATTAAATAAAATACCTACAATTACCTACAATTAAACCTAACACTACACTATCAATACATTAATTAAATACAATATCTACAAATAACTACAATGAAATAAACTAACTAAAGTACAAAAAATAAAAAAGAACTAAGTTACAAAAAATAAAAAAATATTTACAAACATAAGAAAAATATTACAACAATTTTAAACTAATTACACCTACTCTAGGCCCCCTAATAAAATAACAAAGCCCCCCAAAATAAAAAATGTCCTACCCTATTCTAAATTACTAAAGTTAAAAGATCTTTTACCTTACCAGCCTTGAACAGGGCCCTTTGCGGGGCATGCCCCAAGAAGTTCAGCTTTTTTGCCTGTAAAAAAAACATACAATACCCCCCCCCAACATTACAACCCACCACCCACATACCCCTAATCTAACCCAAACCCCTCTTAAATAAACCTAACACTAAGCCCCTGAAGATCTTCCTACCTTATCTTCACCATACCAGGTTCACCGATCGGTCCAGAAGAGCTCCTCCGATGTCCTGATCCAAGCCCAAGCGGGGGGCTGAAGATGTCCATGATCCGGTAGAAGTCTTCATCCAAGCGGGGCAGAAGAGGTCTTCCATCCGATTGAAGTCTTCATCCAAGCGGGGCAGAAGAGGTCTTCCATCCGATTGAAGTCTTCATCCAGGCGGCATCTTCTATCGACATCCATCTGGAGAGGAGCGGCAGCATCCTGAAGACCTCTGACGCAGAACATCCATCCTGGCCGACGACTGAACGACGAATGACGGTTCCTTTAAATGACGTCATCCAAGATGGCGTCCCTCGAATTCCGATTGGCTGATAGGATTCTATCAGCCAATCGGAATTAAGGTAGGAATATTCTGATTGGCTGATGGAATCAGCCAATCAGATTCAAGTTCAATTCGATTGGCTGATCCGATCAGCCAATCAGATTGAGCTCGCATTCTATTGGCTGATCGGAACAGAATATTCCTACCTTAATTCCGATTGGCTGATAGAATCCTATCAGCCAATCGGAATTCGAGGGAAGCCATCTTGGATGACGTCATTTAAAGGAACCGTCATTCGTCGTTCAGTCGTCGGCCAGGATGGATGTTCCGCGTTGGAGGTCTTCAGGATGCTGCCGCTCCGCTCCAGATGGATGTTGATAGAAGATGCCGCCTGGATGAAGACTTCAATCGGATGGAAGACCTCTTCTGCCCCGCTTGGATGAAGACTTCAATCGGATGGAAGACCTCTTCTGCCCCGCTTGGATGAAGACTTCTACCGGATCATGGACATCTTCAGCCCCCCGCTTGGGTTTGGATCAGGACATCGGAGGAGCTCTTCTGGACCGATCGGTGAACCTGGTATGGTGAAGACAAGGTAGGAAGATCTTCAGGGGCTTAGTATTAGGTTTATTTAAGGGAGTTTGGGTTAGATTAGGGGTATGTGGGTGGTGGGTTGTAATGTTTGGGGGGGGTATTGTATGTTTTTTTTTACAGGCAAAAGAGCTGAACTTCTTGGGGCATGCCCCGCAAAGGGCCCTGTTCAGGGCTGGTAAGGTAAAAGAGCTTTTAACTTTAGTAATTTAGAATAGGGTAGGGCATTTTTTATTTTGGGGGGCTTTGTTATTTTATTAGGGGGCTTAGAGTAGGTGTAATTAGTTTAAAATTGTTGTAATATTTTTCTTATGTTTGTAAATATTTTTTTATTTTTTGCAACTTAGTTCTTTTTTATTTTTTGTACTTTAGTTAGTTTATTTCATTGTAGTTATTTGTAGATATTGTATTTAATTAATGTATTGATAGTGTAGTGTTAGGTTTAATTGTAGGTAATTGTAGGTATTTTATTTAATTAATTTAATGATAGTATAGTGTTAGGTTTAATTGTAACTTAGGTTAGGATTTATTTTACAGGTAATTTTGTAATTATTTTAACTAGGTAACTATTAAATAGTTCTTAACTATTTAATAGCTATTGTACCTGGTTAAAATAATTACAAAGTTGCCTGTAAAATAAATATTAATCCTAAAATAGCTACAATGTAATTATAATTTATATTGTAGCTATATTAGGGTTTATTTTACAGGTAAGTATTTAGCTTTAAATAGGAATAATTTATTTAATAAGAGTTAATTAATTTCGTTAGATTAAAATTATATTTAACTTAGGGGGGTGTTAGTGTTAGGGTTAGACTTAGCTTTAGGGGTTAATACATTTATTAGAATAGCGGTGAGCTCCGGTCGGCAGATTAGGGGTTAATAATTGAAGTTAGGTGTCGGCGATGTTAGGGAGGGCAGATTAGGGGTTAATACTATTTATTATAGGGTTAGTGAGGCGGATTAGGGGTTAATAACTTTATTATAGTAGCGGTGCGGTCCACTCGGCAGATTAGGGGTTAATAAGTGTAGGCAGGTGGAGGCGACGTTGAGGGGGGCAGATTAGGGGTTAATAAATATAATATAGGGGTCGGCGGTGTTAGGGGCAGCAGATTAGGGGTACATAGCTATAATGTAGGTGGCGGCGCTTTGCGGTCGGCAGATTAAGGGTTAATTATTGTAGGTAGCTGGCGGCGATGTTATGGGGGGCAGATTAGGGGTTAATAAATATAATACAGGGGTTGGCGGTGTTAGGGGCAGCATATTAGGGGTACATAAGTATAACGTAGGTGGCGGTTGGCAGATTAGGGGTTAAAAAAATTTAATCGAGTGGCGGCGATGTGGGGGGGACCTCGTTTTAGGGGTACATAGGTAGTTTATGGGTGTTAGTGTACTTTAGAGTACAGTAGTTAGGAGCTTTATAAACCGGCGTTAGCCCAGAAAGCTCTTAACTACTGACTTTTTTCTGCGGCTGGAGTTTTGTCATTAGATTTCTAACGCTCACTTCAGACACGACTCTAAATACCGGAGTTAGAAAAATCCCATTGAAAAGATAGGATACGCAATTTACGTAAGGGGATCTGCGGTATGGAAAAGTCGCGGCTGAAAAGTGAGCGTTAGACCCT
This sequence comes from Bombina bombina, assembly GCF_027579735.1. Lineage (NCBI taxonomy): Eukaryota > Metazoa > Chordata > Amphibia > Anura > Bombinatoridae > Bombina > Bombina bombina. The sequence goes on from NC_069502.1 coordinate 987,257,146, forward strand.
TTTTTGAGTGACTCCAAATACCGGACTTAGCCTAAAACCAGCGTTAGGAGCCTCTAACGCTGGTTTTCACGGCTAACGCCAAACTCCAAATCTAGGCCTTTGTTTTAGATTTTCTAAATGGTAAACAAGCAGCAAATCAAAAGTCATATTAGCATAATTGAAAAAAAATGGCTGGACTAATGCATAGTGCTCTATATTAGAATTTTCAAGGGCTTTTTTAGTAACATTTTATAAATTTACTAGTGGGGTGTAGTGAAATCAACTACACTACTGCATGCCATAAGGCCATTTAAAACATTACTATTACTGGAGTGAGAACCATAGTGGGATGGTGCTAAGCAATGAGGGAACAATGTTTATGTGAGCTTACCATTTTTTTTTATATTTCCATTTGTAGGTAGAGTATGGGTGATACCAGGTTCATTTGATAAAAATCAGAAAATAAATAGTTGAAGGAAAGCATGGCTGAGCTTCAATTTGGTTCAATAGACAAAGACCAGTACATTGTTTTGCTATAAGGTACATTTAAGACAGACAATTTTAGCAAACAGATACGTTAGACCATAATTGCTAAATAACATGCCTTGACAAAGTTAGTAGAAGGCATTACCACATGAAGGGTTATCTAAAAGTTGTGTAAAACAAAATGGTAACTGAACAAAGGGTTTATAGAAGAGCATTTTCAGGAGACATTTTTAAGTGTAGTTTAATATAACTTAGACTAGCTTAAAGAAAAAAAAAGTATGTGATTAAAATACTTACTACATATTGTGATTATGTTGATATTTATTTATATAGTAGATTGCTTACATGTTGCACTGTATTGTAATTATAATAATAATCATCATCATGAATCAATCAAGAGGTTTTTTTTATCCATAGGACTCCAAACTGTTAAAAGATAATGGTAGATGACATCTGAATAAAAAGGAGATAGTGAGAGGATGCTGTTTGATAATAAAAAGGTGAATGTCAGCAAACTAGTCTTGATTACCAAGAATTACGATTGCATACCACAGAACAAGTAAAACATTTTTGTGTGCTATCTTCTTCCATGCCTTTGTGATATCAGATGGAGAATACTGCTGCTTGAAGGTTCCTAACTATGGAGTTGAACACAAGCTACTGTTAATAATTCGTTATCCATCAGATACATATAGAAATATGTTTTTAAGTATATATAGAAAATTTCTTCTATGTGAAGAACATTGGAATGTGAAATATTCATATTTCATGTCTGGCTAGATAACTTGGTTAAACGCGATCAGGATTGCGCGAGAGTAGGGTGTTAGTTTTTGTTTTTATTTCGCTTTTAGCACTTCATTGAAGTCTATAGGAAATACATTAAACATGGTTGCAATATTCAAAGTTTGGCTTTTTGTGCGTGTCGGGTTAGCTTGGGAGTGACAACTTTATACTTTTAACTTGAAATACTTGCAGTACCTGATGCGTGCAAAAAGTTTACTTCTAGCAAATGTATTGCTTGGATGGGAGTGTTAAATAGCTCACCACTTGTAATCTAGCCCTATATCAATATTGCTCTTGTTTAAATCCCTTAAAAAATATACACACAAATCACTATAGCAACATACAGGACCTTCAACCTGTGATGCAATCGTTAAACCAACGGAATCACCATTTTGTTTGACATTAATCCTGCACATTAGCCTTTTGAATTAGGAAACTGACAGCTAGATTACAAGTTTTCAGCGCTAAAGGGAAATTAACGAGCGCCACAAAAGTATTGTTTCTTCAACTCCCTATAGTGTTGCTGTTACAAGTTTTTAAAAACCCATCATTGCATGGGCGATATGGTGGCGTTGAGGTCCATACCTCACCCAAATACAAGCAGTGTTTTGACGTGATCATGCATGATTTCCCCATAGACATCAATGGGGAGAGCCGGCAAAAACAAAAGCCTAACACCTGCGATCGTGAAAAAAAAAGCTTTGTAACGCAGCCCCATTGATATCTATGGGGAAAGAAAAAGTTATGTTTAAACCTAACACCCTATCATAAAAACCACATCTAAACACCCCTAATCTGCCACCCCCGACATCGCCGCAATCTACATAATGTTATTAACCCCTAATCTTCTGCCCATAACATTGCCGCCACCTACATAATGTTATTAACCCCTAGTCTGCCGCTCCCGATATCGCCGCCACCTAAATACACTTATTAACCCTTAATCTGCTGCCCTTAACATCGCCGCCACCTAAATACACTTATTAACCCCCAATCTGCCGCTCCCGATATAGCCACCACCTACATTACAGTTATTAACCCCTAATCTGCCGCCCCCAATGTCGCCGCCACTATACTAAAGTTATTAACCCCTAACCTCTGGCCTCCCACATCACTAACACTAACTAAATATATGAACCCCTAAACCTAACCCTAACGTAACCCTAAGCCTAAGTCTATCCCTAACAACCCTAACTTAAATATAATTAAAATAAATCTAAATTAAACTTACAAAACTTAAAAACGTGCTTAGAAGCTCTCAGTTTATCTCTGTTGAAAAGGTAGTTGGAAAGCCCACTGCAAGTGGCAAATAAGACCCTCCCCCCTCCCCATTCTTTTGCATATGAAAAGACCCTTTACACAAACAGGAGCAAGCTGGAGTAGGTAGCTGACGGTATTCACATAAAGCTTTGGGGCTTGGTTAGGAGTCCATCTTCAAGACATCCGGCGCGGAGCATCCTCTTCTTCTGATGTTCGCTGAAGAATAAAGTTTCCCTTTAAGTGACATCATCCAAGATGGCGTCCATTACATTCCGATTGGCTGATAGAATTCTATCAGCCAATAGGAATTAAAGGTGAAAAAATGCTATTGGCTGTTGCAATCAGCCAATAGGATTGAGCTTTCATCCTATTGGCTCATCCAATAGCCAATAGGATTGAGCTTGCATTCTATTGGCTATTCCAATCAGCCAATAGAATGCGAGCTCAATCCTATTGGCTGATTGCAACAGAATTAGAATAGAATTCTATCAGCCAATCAGAATGTAAGGGACGCCATCTTGAATGACGTCACTTAAAAAGAAACTTAATTCTTCAGCGTACATCGTAAGAAGTGGATGCTCCACGCCAGATGTCTTGAAGATGGACCCGCTCCACGCCGGATGGATGAAGATAGAAGATGCCGTCTGGATGAAGACTTCTTCCCGTTTGGACGAAGACTTCTGCCATCTGGATGAGGATGGATGTCTGGTCTTCGAGAACTGTAAGTGGATCGTCGGGGGTTAGTGTTAGGTTTTTTTAAGGGTTTATTGGCTGGGTTTTATTTTTAGCTTAGGGTTTGGGCAATGTAAAAGAGCTAAATGCCCTTTTAAGGGCAATGCCCATCTAAATGCCCTTTTCAGGGCAATGGTTAGCTTAGGTTTATTTAGATAGAATTTTATTTGGGGGGTTTGGTTGTGTGGTTGGTGGGTTTTACTGTTGGGGAGTTGTTTGTATTTTTTTTTAAAGGCAAAAGGCCCTTTTAAGGGCCATTGGTAGTTTAGTGTAGACTATGGGTTTTTTTATTTAAGGGGGCTTTTTCATTTTGATAGGGCTATTAGATTAGGAGTAATTCGTTTTTATTTTTGATAATTTTGTTTTTTATTTTGTGTAATTTAGTGTTTGTTTGTTTTTTGTAATGTAGGTAATTGTATTTTATTAATTTCATTTATTTAATTTTATTGTAGTGTTAGGTTTTAGTGTAAGACTTGTTAGGTTTTATTTTACAGATAAATTTGTATTTATTTTACTAACTAGTCTTCCTAGTTAAAATAAATACAAACTTACCTGTGAAATAAAAATAAAACCTAAGCTAGCTACAATATAACAATTATTTATTTTGTAGCTAGCTTAGGTTTTATTTTATAGTTAAGTATTTAGATTTGAATAGGAATTATTTAGGTACTAATTGTAAGTTTTATTTAGATTTATTTTATTTAGATTTAAGTTAGGGGGTGTTAGGGTTAGACTTAGGCTTAGGGTTACGTTAGGGTTAGGTTTAGGGGTTAATATATTTATGTAGTGATGTGGGAGGCCAGAGGTTTAGGGGTTAATAGTTTATTTTAGTATATTTCGTTGTGCGGTCTTGCGGTTTAGTGGTTAATAGGTTTATTATTGCGGCGGTGTGGACGGATGGCAGATTAGGGGTTAATAATATTTAAATAGTGTTCGCAATGCGGGAGGGTGGCGGTTTTGCAGTTTATAGGTTTATTATAGTGGTGAAAATGTCGGGGAGTGGCGGAATAGGGGTTAATATGTTTTTTAAGTGGCGGCGATGTCCGGAGCGGCAGATTAGTGGTTAATCATTTTATTTTAGTGTTTGAAATGCGGGAGGGCCTCTGTTTAGGAGTTAATAGGTAGTTTATGGGTGTGAGTGTACTTTTTAACAGTTTAGTTATGAGTTTTATGCTACAGCTTTGTAACGTAAAACTCATAACTACTGACTTTAGATGGCGGTACGGATCTTATCATTTTAGGCTGTACCGCTCACTTTTTGGCCTCACAGCAAAACTCGTAATACCGGCGCTATGGGAGTCCCATTGAAAAAGGACTTTTTAAAAAGTGCGGTACTGACTTGCGTGACGGCCAAAAAGGTGTGCAGTACCTCTATTCTGACAAGACTTGTAATAGCGGCGTTAGGAAAAAAGCATTGTTATGAAGCATTTCACTTTTTCACTCATAACGCAAAACTCATAATCTAGCTGTGAGAGATTAACAACAAAGATAATAATTTTGTGTTGTTTTCAGACTGACAATGCCAGCTTAAGTATCAAAAATCATTATCTGCTGAAAACAACTATAAGATTGTAAACAACCCCTAAATATTACAACAAAAAATACCCAGACCAGCTCAAACTGGTGCTGTTTAAAAGATAGTTCTTTATTCAAAAAAATGTTAAAAAATACAACAAAAGACCACTAGCAAGTAAGCAGCTACGGCTATGATAAAAACTGAGGCTACGACCTTAGCCCGATTGACGTCACTGACGCGTTTCAGGTATCTCCTGTAATCATAGTTAACATCACTGTGCCTCCCTCTTCCTTTAAGAAGGTAAGTAACAGGTGTTAGCCTCATTAGTGAAATCCCTGTAATTGGAGGAGGGATTTCAATACCATTACCGTAACATTTGCAGGAGAAGAACATACACACTACTATCAACATCACATTTCAAATTTGATATTGTCCTCACAAAATATTTCTTCTCAGTATACAAATGCAAAATTACTAATTTACAATGAATAAGTACTTGTATATAATCCGTTAACTAACGATATAATTCATCTGCAGAAAAAACTAAGAAAAGCTCTAACGATACTTATTTACAGGTTTACAAAGTACTTGATCACAAACTGATTGTCTGACTGGGAAACAGTCAAATACCAGGTAACATTCTATATTTAAAATGCTCATTATTTAGTCCATTTATTATAAATGAAATGTGTAATATGTATTGGCTAATGTTATCTTTGTATTATATAGAATGAGTTATCTCGCCAAATTGACATTCAACGCTCTTATATGTGTAACCATGTCTTAGACCTCTAATCTTTGGTAATACTTTTTTAAAAATTTAAACTTCAAATATTAAAGGGACAGTCTAGGCCAAAATAAACTTTCATGATTCCGATAGAGCATGTAATTTTAAACAATTTTCCAATTTACTTTTATCACCAATTTTGCTTTGTTCTCTTGGTATTCTTAGTTGAAAGCTTAACCTAGGAGGTTCATATGCTTATTTCTTAGACCTTGAAGCCCACCTCTTTCAGCTTGCATTTTAACAGTTTTTCACCACTAGAGGGTGTTAGTTCACGTATTTCATATAGATAACACTGTGCTTGTGCATGAGAAGTTATCTGGGAGCGGACACTGATTGGCTAGACTGCAAGTCTGTCAAAAGAACTGAAAAAAGGGCAGTTTGCAGAGGCTTAGATACAAGATAATCACAGAGGTTAAAAGTATATTATTATAACTGTGTTGGTTATGCAAAACTGGGAAATGGGTAATAAAGGGATTATCTATCTTTTAAAACAATAAAAATTCTGGTGTAGACTGTCCCTTTAAATCTTAGAATTCTAACTATATTAGATTGATAATAAACACCAGTACACATATTCACAAGCTTTAGGTGTTAATAGTGATTGCAATAACACAATACTTTAGGGCATCTATAATAAGCTCCAAAATGTTTGATTTGATCAACCATTGGGAATAGACATACGCCTAGATTTAGAGTTCTGCGGCCAAAGGGGTGCGTTAGCTACGCATGCTTTTTTCTGGCCGCACCTTTTAAATACCGCTGGTATTTAGAGTTCACAGAATGGCTGGGTTTTCAGTGCGTTAGGCTCCAAAAAGGGAGCGTAGAGCATAATTTAACGCCACTGCAACTCTCGATACCAGCGGTGCTTACGGACGCGGCCAGCTTAAAAAACGTGCTCGTGCACGATTCCCCCATAGAAAACAATGGGGCTGTTTGAGCTCCAAAAAAGGAGCGTAGAGCATATTTAACGCAGCTTCAACTCTCGATCCCAGAGTTGCTTACGGACGCGGCCAGCCTCAAAAACGTGCTCGTGCACGATTCCCCCATAGGAAACAATGGGGCTGTTTGAGCTGAAAAAAAACCTAACACCTGCAAAAAAGCCGCGTTCAGCTCCTAACGCAGCCCCATTGTTTTCTATGGGGAAACACTTCCTACGTCTGCACCTAACACCCTAACATGTACCCCGAGTCTACACACCCCTAGCCTTATACTTATTAACCTCTAATCTGCCACCCCCGCTATCGCTGACCCCTGCATATTTTTTTAACCCCTAATCTGCCCCTCCATAAACCGCTGCTACTTACATTATCCCTATGTACCCCTAATCTGCTGCCCCTAACACCGCCGACCCCTATATTATATTACCACCTGCCTACACTTACTGATAGAAGACTTCATCCACGATGATGGACTTCCGACTTCAGCCTGATGATGGAGTTCTTCAGCCGCCGCTTGGATCTAGACTTCAGCCCGAGGATGGACGTCACTCTTCAGCCCCCCGCTTGGGTTTGGATCAACACTTCCGAGGCTTGGATCAAAACTTCCGAGGACAGATCGGTGAACCTGGTATGGTGAAGATAAGGTAGGAATATCTTCAGGGGCTTAGTGTTAGGTTTATTTAAGGGGGGTTTGGGTTAGATTAGGGGTATGTGGGTGGTGGGTTGTAATGTTGGGGGGGTATTGTATGTGTTTTTTTACAGGCAAAAGAGCTGAATTCTTTGGGGCATGCCCCGCAAAGGGCCCTGTTCAGGGCTGGTAAGGTAAAAGAGCTTTGAACTTTTTAAATTTAGAATAGGGTAGGGCATTTTTTTATTTTGGGGGGCTTTGTTATTTTATTAGGGGGCTTAGAGTAGGTGTAATTAGTTTAAAATTGTTGTAATATTTTTCTAATGTTTGTAAATATTTTTTTATTTTTTGTAACTTAGTTCTTTTTTATTTTTTGTACTTTAGTTAGTTTATTTCATTGAATTTATTTGTAGATATTGTATTTAATTAATTTATTGATAGTGTAGTGTTAGGTTTAATTGTAGATAATTGTAGGTATTTTATTTAATTAATTTATTGATCGTGTAGTGTTAGGTTTAATTGTAACTTAGGCTGGATTTATTTTACAGGTAATTTTGTAATTATTTTAACTATTTTAGCTATTAAATAGTTCTTAACTATTTAATAGCTATTGTACCTGGTTAAAATAAATAAGTTTCCTGTAAAATAAATATAAATCCTAAAATAGCTATAATATAATTATAATTTATATTGTAGCTATATTAGGGTTTATTTTACAGGTAAGTATTTAGCTTTAAATAGGAATAATTTATTTAATAAGAGTTAATTTATTTCGTTAGATTTAAATTATATTTAACTTAGGGGGGTGTTAGTGTTAGGGTTAGACTTAGCTTTAGGGGTTAATCCATTTATTATAGTAGCGGCGAGATTCGGTTGGCAGATTAGGGGTTAATAATTGAAGTTAGGTATCGGCGATGTTAGGGAGGGCAGATTAGGGGTTAATACTATTTATTATAGGGTTATTGAGGCGGGAGTGAGGCGGATTAGGGGTTAATAACTTTATTATAATAGCGGTGCGGTCCGCTCGGCAGATTATGGGTTAATAAGTGTAGGCGTGTGGAGGCGACGTTGAGGGGGGCAGATTAGGGGTTAATAAATATAATATAGGGGTCGGCGGTGTTAGGGGCAGCAGATTAGGGGTACATAAGGATAACGTAGGTGGCGGCGCTTTGCGGTCGGCAGATTAGGGGTTAATTATTGTAGGTAGCTGGCGGCGACGTTGTGGGGGGCAGGTTAGGGGTTAATAAATATAATATAGGGGTCGGCGGTGTTAGGGGCAGCAGATTAGGGGTACATAAGTATAACGTAGGTGGCGGTCGGCAGATTAGGGGTTAAAAATTTTTATTCGAGTGGCAGCGATGTGGGGGGACCTCGGTTTAGGGGTACATAGGTAGTTTATGGGTGTTAGTGTACTTTAGAGCACAGTAGTTAAGAGGTTTATGAACCGGCGTTAGCCCAGAAAGCTCTTAACTCCTGGCTTTTTGCTGCGGTTGGAGTCTTGTCGTTAGATTTCTGACGCTCACTTCAGCCAAGACTCTAAATACCGGCGTTAGGAAGATCCCATTGAAAAGATAGGATACGCAATTGACGTAAGTGGATCTGCGGTATGGAAATGTCGCGGCTGGAAAGTGAGCGTTAGACCCTTTCCTGACTGACTCTAAATACCAGCGGGCGGCCAAAACCAGCGTTAGGAGCTGATTTTGACGGCTAACGCAGAACTCTAAATCTAGCGGTTGGTTAGCTAGGCTTTCTTTAAAAATGTAAAAATTCAATTAGACAATTTTTCCTTAAGGTGACCATTGTGTGAACGTATGTAAATATACCGACGATTGTTTATCGTTAAGCATGTAATATTTTGGAGCTTATTATAGATTCCCTAAAGTATTGTGTTATTGCAATCACTATTAACGCCTAAAGCTTGTAAATATGTGTACTGGTGTCTATTATCAAGCTCATATAGTTAGAATTCTAAGATTTAATATTGGAAGTTTAAAATTTTTATAATGTATTACCAAAGATTAGAGGTCTAGGACATGGTTACACATATAAGATGGTTGAATGGCAATTTGGCGAGATAACTCATTCTATATAATAAAAAGATAACATTAGCCAATACATATTAATCATTTCATTTATAATAAATGGGCTAAATAATGAGCATTTTATATATAGAATGTGACCTGGTATTTGACTGTTTCCCAGTCAGACAATCAGTTTGTGATCAAGTACTTTGTAAACCTGTAAATAAGTATCGTTAGAGCTTTTCTTAATTTTTCTGCAGATTAATTATATCGTTAGTTAACGGATTACATACAAGTACTTATTCGTTGAAAATGATTAATTTTGCATTTGTATACTGAGAACAAATATTTTGTGAGGATTTTGCATGGATTTCACTAATGAGGCTAACACCTGTTACTTATCTTCTTAAAGGAAGAGGAAGGCACAGTGATGTCTACTATAATTACGGGAGATACCAATATAGGTCGTAGTCTCAGTTTTTATCATGGCAGTAGCTGCTTAGTGGTCTTTTGTTGTATCTTTTAACATTTTTTGGAATAAAGAACTACCTTTTAAACAGCACCAATTTGAGCCTGTCTGGGTATTTTTTGTTGTTTTGTTGCCGTTCATTGAGGACACCCATAGGGTACCTGGAGCCGTGCTAGAGGAACGTGAGTCATGTAATAAGTGTATTAGCTGTGATGGATACATGGCCAGCTGAACAAACTAGGTGAGACACCGGATGTTTCTATGCTTGTATTTCTTGGAAAAGCGACTTGAAAATTGAAAAATTCAGCTACTAAACTGTAAGTGCTTTCTTTGGTTATAAATTACACATTGTCACTGGTTTATCTAGAACAAAAAAATAAAAAAATCGAAAAATCAAGACACTGAAAGAAATCATTGAGGTAAGGGACATTGTGTATTAGTTGATAAATTGAGGTCATATTGATGAATGAATAGAAGCTGCTTACAGTCCGCTGTAGTCTCTTTTTGTCTTAAATATTTTTATATATATATATATATATATATATATATATATACATAGGGACGTGACCTCTTTGTGTGAAACTTTTTGTAACCCCTAAATATTGATTATAGAATGTTGCTTGATTAGCACTATCCGTCATGCACTTGAAATATAGTGTACAGGACATATTATTGTCAGTTATTTAAGTAAAAGAACAGTGACTTAGCTTGCAAACATCTTGGCCTAGATTTAGAGTTGGGCGGTAGCCGTGAAAACCAGCGTTGAAGGCTCATAACTCTGGTTTTGGGCTACCACCGGTATTTGGAGTAAGTCAGGAAAGGGTCTAACGCTCACTTTCCAGCCGCGACTTTTCCATACCGCAGATCCCCTTACGTCAATTGCGTATCCTATCTTTTCAATGGGATCTTTCTAACGCCGGAATTTAGAGTCGTGGCTGAAGTGAGCGTTAGAAATCTAATGACAAAACTCCAGCCGCAGAAAAAAGTCAGTAGTTAAGAGCTTTCTGGGCTAACGCCGGTTTATAAAGCTCTTAACTACTGTGCTCTAAAGTACACTAACACCCATAAACTACCTATGTACCCCTAAACCGAGGTCCCCCCACATCGCCGCCACTCGATTAAATTTTTTTAACCCCTAATCTGCCGACCGCCACCTACGTTATACTTATGTACCCCTAATCTGCTGCCCCTAACACCGCCGACCCCTATATTATATTTATTAACCCCTAACCTGCCCCCCACAACGTCGTCGCCAGCTACCTACAATAATTAACCCCTAATCTGCTGACCGCAAAGCGCCGCCACCTACGTTATCCTTATGTACCCCTAATCTGCTGCCCCTAACACCGCCGACCCTTATATTATATTTATTAACCCCTAATCTGCCCCCCTCAACATCGTCTCCACCTGCCTACACTTATTAACCCATAATCTGCCGAGCGGACCGCACCGCTACTATAATAAAGTTAGTAACCCCTAATCCGCCTCACTCCCGCCTCAATAACCCTATAATAAATAGTATTAACCCATAATCTGCCCTCCCTAACATCGCCGACACCTAACTTCAATTATTAACCCCTAATCTGCCGACCGAATCTCGCCGCTACTGTAATAAATGGATTAACCCCTAAAGCTAAGTCTAACCCTAACACTAACACCCCCCCTAAGTTAAATATAATTTAAATCTAACAAAATAAATTAACTCTTATTAAATAAATTATTCCTATTTAAAGCTAAATACTTACCTGTAAAATAAACCCTAATATAGCTACAATATAAATTATAATTATATTATAGCTATTTTAGGATTTATATTTATTTTACAGGTAACTTTGTATTTATTTTAACCAGGTACAATAGCTATTAAATAGTTAAGAACTATTTAATAGCTAAAATAGTTAAAATAATTACAAAATTACCTGTAAAATAAATCCTAACCTAAGTTACAATTAAACCTAACACTACACGATCAATAAATAAATTAAATAAACTATCTACAATTATCTACAATTAAACCTAACACTACACTATCAATAAATAAATGAAATACAATTCCTACAAATAAATACAATTAAATAAACTAACTAAAGTACAAAAAATAAAAAAGAACTAAGTTACAAAAAATAAAAAAATATTTACAAACATTAGAAAAAAATTACAACAATTTTAAACTAATTACACCTACTCTAAGCACCCTAATAAAATAACAAAGACCCCCAAAATAAAAAAATGCCCTACCCTATTCTAAATTACAAAAGTTCAAAGCTCTTTTACCTTACCAGCCCTTAAAAGGGCCCTTTGCGGGGCATGCCCCAAAGAATTCAGCTCTTTTGCCTGTAAATAAAAACATACAATATCCCCCCCAACATTATAACCCACCACCCACTTATCTTTAGGGGTTAATCCATTTATTACAGTAGCGGCGAGATTCGGTCGGCAGATTAGGGGTTAATAATTTAAGTTAGGTGTCGACGATGTTAGGGAGGGCAGATTAGGGGTTAATACTATTTATTATAGGGTTATTGAGGCGGGAGTGAGGCGGATCAGGGGTTAATAACTTTATTATAGTAGCGGTGCTATCCGCTCGGCAGATTAAGGGTTAATAAGTGTAGGCAGGTGGAGGCGACGTTGTGGGGGGCAGATTAGGGGTTAATAAATATAATATAGGGGTTGTCGGTGTTAGGGGCAGCAGATTAGGGGTACACAGAGATAATGTGGGTAGCAGCGGTTTACGGAGTGGCAAACTAGGGGTTAAAAAAATATGCAGGGGTCAGCGATAGCGGGGGCGGCAGATTAGGGGTTAATAAGTGTAAGGTTAGGGGTGTTTAGACTCGGGGTACATGTTAGAGTGTTAGGTGCAGACGTAGGAAGCGTTTCCCCATAGACAACAATGGGGCTGCGTTAAAGGGATAGTATAGTCAAAATTAAAGTTTCATGATTTAGATAGAGCAGCAATTTTAAGAAACTTTCTAATTTACTCTTATTATCAATTTTTCTTTGTTCACTTGGTATCTTTATTTTAAAATGCTGGAATGTAAGCTTAGAAGCCGGCCCATTTTTGGTTCAGCACCTGGGTAGAGCTTGCTGATTGGTGTTTAAATGTAGCCATCCAATCAGCAAGCGCTACCAATGTTCTGAAGCAAAAATGGTCTGGTTCCTAATCTTACTTTCAATCTTTTTTAAATAAAGATACCAAGAGAACAAAGAAAAATTGATAATAGGAGAAAATTAGAAAGTTGCTTAAAATTGTATGATCTATCTGAATCATGAAAGTTTATTGTTGACTACTCTATCCCTTTAAGAGCTGAACGCTGCTTTTTTGCAGGTGTTAGGTTTTTTCAGCTCAAAATGCCCCATTGTTTTCTATGGGGATATCGTGCACGAGCACGTTTTTGAAGCTGGCCGCGTCCATAAGCACCGCTGGTATCGAGAGTTGCAGTGGCGTTAAATTATGCTCTACGCTCCCTTTTTGGAGCCTAACGCAGTGAAAACCCAGCCATTCTGTGAACTCTAAATACCAGCGGTATTTAAAAGGTGCGGCCAGAAAAAAGCATGCGTAGCTAACGCACCCCTTTGGCCGCAGAACTCTAAATCTAGGCGCTTGTGTTTGATGATTAATATGGGGCGAATTGAGCTAGCTTGAAGTTCACAGTAAGAGAAAAAAATTGTTTATACATTTACAATATCTTTCTTTAACGTATTGACATTTCTGTAAAAGTTTAGGTAAGACATTTATCTCTGCATTTTTTTTTAAATACATTATATTAGGCTTCCCACATCATGGTATTTCTGCAATAAATAGATGACTGGTTTTGATGCTACTTGGTAAATAAACCCCATGATGTTAATTTACTTGGTAGTGTTTGCCTTTGAGTAAAAGTCAGTGTTACAAGAAGAAGTAATCTGAATAATTCCCTACAATTCATATACCATTATCTACATGTGACTTATAGAACTTAGGACAAAAATACAATCAAATATTAAACTTGTGTAGCTCCATGTATTGTATTCTTCAGTTTTATCTCAGTTATGCAAGACTGGATAGTATATGAAAGGTACATTTACATGCTATGATTTTCTAAATTGCTGACTTTTTCTTTGAAAGAAATTATCTGTGGAGTACATTTTATGCAAGCAATCTTATCATCTAACAGGCAAACTCATCAGTACTGCATTAACTGAAGCTTTGATGTCCCAGTATGGTGCAAAAAGCTATATTTGAGTGAACATCATGCAATGAGCAGGATGGAATCCAAGATAAAGATAAAAAAATATATATTGATGGAAAGTAACCTACTATTTTATCATATTTTGCTGTTCTTTCATTTGTTACATAGATAAATTAAAGGGAATTTCTAATAGAATTTGAAATGTATGGCATTGATTTAAAATTCTATTAGAAGCACATTTTCAGTGCGCTTGCACTAGAAAAAAAATCTTCTAGTAATATTTATTAGTGATAAGTAGTGATGTTGTGAATAGTTCGCCAGCGATGTTCGATCCGCCCCCTATTCGTCATCATTGAGTAAACTTTGACCCTGTACCTCACAGTCAGAAGACACATTACAGCCAATCAGCAGCAGACCCTCCCTCCCAGACCCTCCCACCTCCTGGACAGCATCCATTTTAGATTCATTTGGAAGCTGAATTCTTAGTGAGAGGAGGGACAGTGTAGCTGCTGCTGATTTAATAGGGAAATTGATAGCTAGGCTAGTGTATTAAGTGTCCACTACAGTCCTGAATGACTCATCTGATCTCTGCTGTAAGGACAGCACCCCAAAAGCCATTTTTTTCCTGTATAATCTAAATGCAGTTGCCTGCCTGCCTGCCAGCGTGTGTGTCAGGCTCACAGCGTATACTGTGCCCACTTGCCCAGTGCCACCACTCATATCTGGTGTAACAGTAGTGTACATTTAAAAAAAACAACACTTTTTTGACTGTGAAATAATAGCAGACAGCTGCCAGTACCCAAGATGGCCACCAATAAGGCAGATGGGGAGGGTTAGAGAGCTGTTTTTGGGGGGGATCAGGGAGGTTGGGGGCTAAGGGGGATGCAACACCACAGTATATGTAAATATGCTAAAAAAAATTAAACAAAAATTAAAAACCTTTTATTTTAGTACTGGCAGACTTTCTGCCAGTACTTAAGATGGTGGGGACAATTGTGGGGTGGGGGAGGGAAGGGAGCTGTTTAGGAGGGATCAGGGGATCTGATGTGTCAGGTGGGAGGCTGATCTCTACACTAAAGCTAAAATTAACTTTGCAAGCTCCCTACAAACTACCTAATTAACCCCTTCACTGCTAACCATAATACACGTGTGATGCGCAGCAGCATTTAGCGGCCTTCTAATTACCAGAAAGCAATGCCAAAGTCATATATGTCTGCTATTTCTGAACAAAGGGGATCCCACATAAGCATTTACAACCATTTGTGCCATCATTGCACAAGCTGTTTGTAAATAATTTCAGTGAGAAACCTAAAATTGCGAAAAAATTTAAGTTTTTTTTAAATTTCATCGCATTTGGCGGTGAAATGGTGGCATTAAATATACCAAAATGGGCCTAGATCAATACTTTGGGTTGTCTACTACACTTAAGCTAAAATTAACTCTACAAGCTGCCTACATGCTCCCTAATTAACCCCTTCACTGCTGGGCATAAAACATGTGTGGTGCGCAGTGGCATTTAGCAGCCTTCTAATTACCAAAAACCAACGCCAAAGCCATATAAGTCTGCTATTTCTGAACAAAGGGGATCCAAGAAAAGCATTTACAACCATTTATGCCATAATTGCATAAGTTGTTTGTAAATAATTTCTGTGAGAAACCTAAAGTTTGTGAAAAAGTGAACAATTTTTTTTTATTTGATCGCATTTGGCGGTGAAATGGTGGCATGAAATATACCAAAATGGGCCTAGATCAATACTTTGGGTTGTCTACTACACTACACTTAAGCTAAAATTAACTCTACAAGCTGCCTACATGCTCCCTAATTAACCCCTTCACTGCTGGGCATAAAACACGTGTGGTGCGCGGTGGCATTTATCAGCCTTCTAATTACCAAAAAGCAACGCCAAAGCCATATAAGTCTGCTATAATGGCATGTCTGGCACAGAGTGTTGGGGCAAGGGTCCATCTGACCACTGATACCTGGTCTGCAAAGCATGGTCAGGGCAGGTATATCACCTACACTACGCACTGTGAAGCGGGCGTAACCCTTACACTACCTGATCGATACAACATCATACCTGATGTTTTAAAGCACGTTATTCCAAACAATTTAGGAATGTTAGGTGATTTATGCCCTTTATGGATTAAAACCAGACTCTGCATCAACTATGTAATTTTCCATGGGAGTTTTGCCATGGATCCCCCTCCGGCATGCCACTGTCCAGGTGTTAGTCCCCTTGAAACAACTTTTCCATCACTATTGTGGCCAGAAAGAGTCCCTGTGGGTTTTAAAATTCACCTGCCTATTGAAGTCTATCGCGGTTTGCCCGGTTCGCCGGTTTGCGAACTTTTGCAGAAGTTCGCCGGTTCGCTGTTCGCGAACCCAAATTTTTAGGTTCGCGACATCACTAGTGATAAGTTTAACAGTGCATGTGACCTGCAGAATGTTGGAGATGATGCATACTGAGACATTTTTATTAGAGGACTCATTGAATTTGTATTAGATTGATTTAATGGTCGGTATATGATTGTATAATCTTGATTAGCCCATTTTATATTCAGTTTATCACGTTTCTGTGTTACGATTCACAATTGTGATACATTTTATTTTTATTTTTGCATATTGAGACATTGCCAGCCCTCGGAATCATGGAATGTACACATCCGCAACCTTCTATCACATGCTCTGCAGTTAATATTAACAATGAACTTATCATTTAAGTAGACACAGACCTGGATTACAAGTGTAGTGTCAAAAAATGCCAGAGCTATAAAGTGCTTAAGGGCTAATACTGCTTTCATAAAATCGACACCTCTTTTTTTAATTTTTAAAACTTGCGGTTCAGCTGAATTTTGTCCATGCAGGCATTTGGTTCGGATGAATATTATATTAGTTACAGTTATTTCCAGTGGGAACAGCTAATATACAGGTAGATTATGAGTTTTGCATTACGGCTTTTAACGTTGAAAAAATGCCAATTTCAGCGTAATGGCAGTAACACACTATTACTAGTCATGTCGGTATTGCTATACCACAAACATTTTAGTATGTAATGCAACGTCCATTCCGCATTTAAAAAAATTAAGTTTTTGTGTAGGATTTTCATAGCATAACAGGTTGTGCGGTCCGGCTAAAATGTGCTTGTACTACAGTCTATATCGACAGGATCCATACCGCTATCTGAGAGCAGTAGTTATGAGTTTTGTGTAACACAAATGTTTCGCAAAACTCATAACTAAAATGTTACAAAGTACACTAACACCAATAAATTGCCTATTAACCCTTAAACCACCGCTCTCCTGCATTGCAAACACTATTTAAATTTTTTTACCCTAATCTGCCGCCCACCTACATCACAACTATTAAATAAATGTATTAACCCCTAATCTGCTGCCCTCGACATCGCCAACACTATAATAAAGCTGTTAACCCCAATCCGCCGCTCCCCGACATCGCAGACACTATAATAAAGTTATTAGCCCCTAAACCTCTGCCCTCCCACATTGCCGCCACTAAATAAACCTATTAACCCCTAAACCTCCGGCCTCCCACATGTCCGCAACTAAATAAACCTATTAGCCCCCCACATTGCAAAACACTAAATTAATCTATTAACCCCAAACCTAACACCCCCCTAACTTTAAATTAAAATTACAATATAACTATATTTAAATAAATAAAAACTTACCTGTGAAATAAAAATAAACCTAACATTAAACTATAAATTAACCTAACCTTACTATTCTAATAACATTAAAAAATCTACCAACTAAAAAATCTAAATTACAAATTTAAAAAACCTAACACTGAGAAAAATTTGAAAATCTAAGATTACAAAAAAATAATAAACACTAAATTACGAAAAATAAAAAACACTAAGCTTACAAAAAATAATAAACAAAATTATCAAAAATAAAAACAATTACACATAATCTTATAGCCCTATAAAAATAAAAAAGTGCCCCCAAAATAAAAACACCCCCTAGCCTACAATAAACTACCAATAGCCCTTAAAAGGGCCTTTTGTAGGTCATTACCCTAAGTTAAACAGCTCTTTTACCTGTAAAAAAATACAAATTCCCCCCAGCAGTAAAACCCACTACCCAACCAGCCCCCCAAAATAAAAAAAACTAACTCTAAAAAAACCTAAGCTACCCATTGCCCCTCAGGGGGCATTTGTATGGGCATTGCCTTTAAAAGGGCATTCAGCTCTTTTCCATTGCTGTTAAAAGAGCATTTATCTCTTTTTCAAATTTCCCAAAACCTAATCTGAAAAAAAAACACCCCAAATAATAAAAAATAATACCTAACACGAACCCCAGAATATCTACTCATGGTTCCTGAAGTCTGGACATCCATCTCCATCCAGGCAGCGAGAAGTCTTCATCCAGGCGCCGACATCTTCATCCATTGCAGGGGCGTCTTCTATCTTCATCCCGGCGGAGCGTGGAAGACATCCAGTGAGGAGCGTCCTCTTCATACGGTCCCCGCCGTACAACTGAAGCTTCAATGCAAGGTATGCCATTTTGAAACGGCTTTGATTCTTCAAATTCAAATAAGCCAATAGGATGAGAGCTTCTGAAATCCTATTGGCTGTTCAAAACAGCCAATAGGATGAGAGCTACTGAAATCCTATTGGCTGATTTAAACAGCCAATAGGATTTCAGTAGCTCTCATCCTATTGGTTGATTTGAATTTGAAGAATCAAATGATAGTGTAATTCTATTTGTTTTATTTTTCATACCTTTACGAATCAATAATCATGATTATGTAGTGTCTAAATTTCAGTCTTATTTTGTTGACGTTAATACACTTCCTTTTGATATTTCTGATTGCTTTTCAATAAACAAAACATTTTGCTACCACCATGAGCTTTTCATCTGTATATTATTGTTGTCCTATTTCTGTATGCCATGATCACAGTCATTTTAAGGCCAAGTTCATATTGCTGGTATAAAAAACAATCCCCAAAATGTTATGGCTTCTATTTGGCTCAAGGTTTCCATTTTGTTTTATAGGTACATGAACAACCCTATGTACATTTTCATTTAACGTTCATCAAACCAAGGTGGCAGCAAAATAGCTAAGCCCTATGATATAAAACTTGTTTTGTAGGTCTTAGTGTGGAAGACACCAACAACAACATTACAATATGTAAATGAAGGACATATTGAGTGCTTTGGGGCAAGCCCTAACTGACTTTGAAAATAATCTTTGTGCCACGATACAGGGGACAACTATGCCTCAGCAACCCAGCAGTTGTGTAGCGGAGCTTAGATCAGAAACCTACGCTTCCGATAGCAACCTCCAGCAAAGCCCGACTGAGGCAGGACAAAGGGTGGAGCCATACCTCTCCTAGATGGAGGTTTCTGCGCCATATATCATGCAGTAGACGGTTTGGAGCAACGGGCGCACACGCAACAGGTGAGAGTTGAACACCAGCCGAGCGCGCCCTGGGTAGCTGCGGAGCTTCAACCTCAGGCTCAGCAGAACCCAGTTGCAATGCAGGGGCCTCACGAGATGGAAACCGTGCAGTGGGTAGTACAGAGGAAGGTGCAGCTCAATCCTATAGAGAATACTGCGATGCGGCACATTTCGGCTCTGACTTGGAGACGCAACAATACAGGGACTTTGCTCTGTGATATGAGTGACATTTCCATTGCTACACCTTGTCCACTTTGCCTCTTCTGGTTCACCGATCTGAACTTTTTTGCTAGATCAGGATGTTGGTTCCTGGCTGCCAGAACTGGAGTAGGGTAATTTTATACTTAACGGACTGTGGACTGGTTTATGGCTACTAGATCTCTTTAGCTGATATGATTTTGGAACTCTGAATGTTTGATATCTTTTGTGCAACTCACCCACCCACCACTTGGTCTCCAGTATACTATTTTCATTTATTGTCTGCAAGGGGTTTACTACCTACGCCACTCCTAAGTTCCTTTGGACTAGCTAAGATGTGTCTATACTATTTATATTATACGCAAAGGAGAGAAGTTACCATCTATCTATAGTAATTTAACCCATATATTTGCCTATAGTTAAGGGACTTGCTGAAAACAAGGAGAGTATGTGTTTATCGAGGGAGGAAGTAATGTAGATTTGTTCCAGTCAGCCTGCTATTTAATGCTATTTGCTCATTGTTCTATATATTTATGTTATCCCTAGGCTGTCTCAGTAATCCCACATTTTATAAGGCAGGATTAGGAGTGTTCTCCTAGTTTATCTTAAATACTCAGATTTGACCCAGTGTCCTATCCTTTTAAATAGTCCTGAAGGCTAGAGGCCACCCTAGACAGCATCTTAAGTATGCAACTACACCTTGCTGTCCAATATTTCTGCCACTAGAAGGGAGAGATAGATTAGTGGAAGTCAATATAACACAGCAGACTTAATTTAGATATGCATCAAGCCTCTGATTTTTCTCTAGGTTTCCTTGTTATTCTATATATGTGGTTGCAGTGTGTTGTGTTTAGCTGGTATGGTATGCTAAATTGCTCATATGTACCTAGATGATTAGAGTAATTTATTGTTTATCGACCTTATTGTATTTCATTAAGTTTTGCCCTGGGTATCTGTGACCCCTCACTACCCCCCCTAAAAGGTTTGTTTATTTTATAAACAGTGAACCGCAGATTTCATAAATGCCATAGCCCAACCTGGTTTTAATTAAACTGATTATTCTGGATGTGGATATAAATAACTCCGCCCCCCCGCACATATAGCCTACTGGTTAGGCCTAGGGGCACAGACCCCACACGTAATCCTTACTTCAATCTCAATGTGTTCTCTACTAGTACGTAATTTCTATACCCCCCTTTACCCTTTAAAATGAGGTGTTGTTTCCATAGGCTCTATTATCTCATTTCTTTTACAACTAGTTTGAAAATGTGCTTGCCTTTTTCTTATTTTTTCTTATATTTGGCTGTGGATAAATGATACCAGGACGAGAAATATGTCTATTTAATTGAGCATAAACTGTTCTATTTATGTTTTGTAACATATCTTATGTCCATTTTTTTAAATGTCATAGCTTGTTTGTTTTATGCCTTATCTTCAAACCTCAATAAAAATTTAATAAAAAACAACAACTTGTTTTGTGTCTGTCATGGTCACTTGTGATAAACTAAGCCACACAATATTTAAATAAATTTAATAATGTGCTTAATTTACAATTATGTTTGACTACTGTTTGTTAATATATTGTTTTTCATGGTTTTAAGCAATATTTTATTCATATAATTATAATATGAAATATTTTATAATTTATATAGTTTATATTTATATTTATAGTTATTATAAAGTTATTATTATAGAGTCAATATAATTCATACATATTCATATGATTATATTAAATGTGTGAGTGTTTTACATGTTTTTTTTTTTAAGTTTCACTTTTGGTATTAATAGCTGAAAAGATGACTACATTAAGGATAAAAATATATGATGAACAGTATTTGTGTGAATATAAAGCCGCATTTTAATCAAGAGATAAATGAACTAGAGTCTATTCGTTATGGTGAAAAAAGTCACAACCAATGGTTGAAATCCGGGTGAGCGAGACTGGTCTCTTAGGTGCATTAAGCACAAACAGGCATAAGTATAGACTGAAACGAACTCAAAATCTCCTTCAGCATCACATAACAGGTGGTCAGAAATAAGATTGCCCAGACTGGGCGTACAATGTAGTAGACGACTGACTTACTCCTGTACGATGTGTGGCTGTTCTGGCCGCCAAAGTCACAACAGTAATTCCCAAATTATCTTCACTCACTCACCCGCTCATGGTGTTGCAGACATCCTCACTTTATCCGGAAAATGCAGAGAACATCCGCTTGTAACAAACAGATGTTAAACAGTGGTAATGCTGACGGCTTCTCCAACACGCTGATTGGTTCCTCCTCCTGTGTCAGCGTGAGCGTCACTGCCTGTATACCAGAATAGACCAAACACCAAAGGCTCCGGACTGAAAAACAGGTGCAGCTGGGGAATGACCAGGATAGTAGGCAGGTGTACCCACAGGTGAATACAAAGGCTCAAAAAGTAAAAAATGGATCCCTGAAGGCTGATATTCAAGCAATGAGAAAAAGAAAAAGTTCAACCATGAGCTATAAAACTGATAAACTTTATTTCATCATTTAAAAATATGGAGCATAAAATGGACAGAGAAAGGCATTCCTAAGCCCAAAAACTAATCTGACCGGTTTTCGGTCCCGTAGACCGCAATCATAGACACAATAGGTGACACTTGTAAAATGGAGAACATTCTTTGGAGAGAGGAGTACAGTTGGCTGACAGTTGTGTCACTGTACTCCTCAATCCCTCGCACTTATGGTTTAAGAGCAGTTGAGTTCTTCTTGAATATATATACAGAGTTGATGTCAGAAATTAAGGATATGGTGGTACGGGCGGTGTTCCAGGGGCGCTTCTATCTCCAGAGATGTGGTACCGCTATGGGGGCTAAATTTGCCCCCTCCAATGCTAACCTCTTTATGGGGTGGTGGGAGAGGTCCCACATCTATGGAGATGGTAGCGCCCCACTTTCCACTCATATAGTCAGGTATATTCGTTATATAGACAATCTGCTCATAGTATGGTCTACCGGCCTAACTGGGGCTGGACAGTTTGTGAATTGTCTAAATGCTAATAACGTGGGTATAAAGCTTACCTATGAGTGGAATAAGGATGTAATTTATTTTTTGGACATCTCATTTTGAGGCCTGCCATCAGAGAGCAGGGTAGTGTCTGCTCTCTTCCGGAAGTGTCTGCTCTCTTTCCGGCAATAGCCTTCTGCATGCCAGTAGTAGTCATCCTAGGCATGTATTTAATGGCATTGCCAATTTGCAATTTATGAGGGTAAGCCAGAATTGTACATTGGAGAGTATGTTTCAGGATGAAAGTAGACAACTCAGCAAAAGGCTAAGAGACAGGGGTTATTCCAAAACAACTGTGGATAGAGCTTTGCAGGAGATCATTAGGATGGAGAGGAACTTTCTGTTACACCATGCCCCCGATAAGAAGAGATCGGTTAAGTCTATGCAACAAACAAAACCTAAAGTTATTACATTATTTCGAACCAGTATGATCAGATTTGAAAGATCATTAATAAGAATCTACCCATACTTATGGGAGATAAAAAATTGAGAGATACTGTGGAAGGATGGTGTATGTGTGTTGCCAAGAGAAATGTCACACTATCTCCTAGCATGTTGAAAGAAGCTAATTCAAGAAGCTCATGGTTACAACATAATGGCACCTTTAAATGTGGGAGATGTACATGTACCTCTTGTGACTATGTTAAGGCTGGTAAGACCTTTCCTCTTTCCATCCAGGTGAAACATTTGACACTAGGCTGTGTCAACTGTAAATCTTCTTTTGTGATCTACGTTGTTGAGTGTACCCAATGTCCCAAAAGCTATGTAGGTAGAACCACGAGAGAAGTGGGCACCCATATCAGGGAACATTTATCGTACATATCTGGAGAGAGGCCCTGTTCGGCTTTATCTAAGCATTTTCTGGAAGTGCATCTCCAGGATGTCAGCAGTTTTAAGTGGAGAGCAATTGAGCAAATTTTAAAGACAGGGAGATAGGTTCTCATTGCTTTGCAGACAGGAGGTTTACTGGATATTCAGACTCAATTGTCAAACTCCTATTGGTTTCAATTCAGAGTTTGATATTATTAATTACTGGCAATGCTGAGTCTAGATGTCCAGTGGACTCTAGAAAGTCTGCGATGGGACCTTTTATTCCTTCTATGCTCCCGTTAACTCTCTTTTTTCATATTATCTATAAGTCCAGATAAGTGGGGAGGAATAAGATGAGTTGATACCTTAATTTATTTTTTAAAGTATCTTATACCTCTAGTAGCCATTGATTGATGAATTTGTAAATGGTAGTGAATAGTGAGGTCAAAAGTGCTCTCTTCTTTTTTCAGCCCTATCTATACACTACACTAACTTTAACTTCTAAACAAGGTATGCATTTATTGATATACACAAGCTATGTTTATTTTGAATATTTATTTAGAGTTATTACTTAATACCCATGTTTAGATTATATTTATTATTATCTATTTGTTATTTGGGTTAGTTTTTCTGTATAGAATAATTTTGTATTTTCCACTCAGTTACAAGCAATATTTTCCTTAGTGCTTATGTTAGCCCAACAATATCTGTCCATATGTATACTCCTTTAAGGGCTTTTCTACCTTCATAGGTCACATGTTTTTAATCCAATCAGAATGCTTTGTGTGCTATTAAAGGTGCTTACAAGAGTCACCTATTGTGTCTATGATTACGGTCTACAGGACCAAAACCGGTCAGACTAGTTTTTGGGCTTAGGAATGCCTTTCTCTATCCATTTTATGCTCCATATTTTTAAATGATGAAATAAAGTTTATCGGTTTTATGGCTCATGGTTGAACTTTTTCTCATTACATTAAGGATAGCATATGGCAAACTGAAAGATGTTAATGGTCTCAATGAAAACATTGCTCATATGAGGCCAGCCAAAAAATATTAACAACTTGACTTTTCTCTTGCTTGCTAACTGTAGATCTATAAATGTATCCTTATGGTTACATCCAACCTTTTTGGATGTATATTTGAGAATATAAATAAAAATATATTTATTTATTTCACACTCTGAAAGCTGAAGAACAGTGAAGCATTATGACAAATAAAGGCCTAAGATAAAACAGAAAGAACAAGGGGGGCGGAGCCAACTGCCGTGCTGAGAAGACGTTTGTGGACAGAGCTCTGCTCACAAACCTGTATATAACTGTTTTTAAAACCCTATATATCAAGAAAAACACGGAAAGAAGTGTTTATAAGTAAGATTGCACTGAGATTTTGGGGCTGTATCACCTCTTTGAGTGCCAGATCGGACAGGATCACCGCCTATCTGCCTTTTCTACCTCTCTCCTACAACCGGCCTTAGCGCTCCTGGTAAGCTGCACTCCGGAGGGTCGGGGCTCCGCTCCGGAGTGATTTGTGAAGAGGTGACCGGTGTTGGAGGTGGAGGATCACTAAGAAGAGACCGCTTCACACCCTAGCTGCTGGGCTACAGTACTGGCTTACTGCTCGGACCTCCCGGGCATTCACGCAGCACCTCCCTGAGCGGCCCTTGCAGATCGTGGGCAGACATTGAAGAGGACTGTTCCGGTCATTGTGTATGGTGGTCCGGTCGAGATGTAGTGACCAGCGGAGCCACATGGTACTACAGAAATACCCGGTAAGGCGGCGTTAATTTTTCTTAATCCCCGGCACCCCAGCTTGACATTTGCTCCTCTGCCACTACACTGACTATTACAAAAAGCGAGCAAAGGGGGAAAAAAAAAAAAGAAAATAATAAAAGGAAATATAGCCATAATCCCAAGGAAAATTACGGTCAATTGGACTTTAATACCTGTCCCTTGATCAGGAAGGCCCTGATACCATAGTGCAAACCACTCTAAAAGGCGCCAAAATCCGCCATCTTTGGCCCTAACATAGGCCTATAAGTGTTACGCAGCATATGTAAACTTGCTAAGGATTACACCACAACAGGATCACTACAATATCAGCTAAAAAGGAGAGAACTTCTACCACATAAAGCTTTATTGTCTGAACCACTAATTAAACGTTGGAATACTTTTAAAGAGCCATGGGTGTTACAGACCTGATGTTCATATAGTGTTTTATTTGCTCTCAAGGACTGCACCCCTGCAGAAGCTTAGTGTGTCTGCCTGCCATTTCTCTGACAGTCTATACCCAGTGTGTGATTACAGAACCTGCTTAAGCCTAATAACTTTTTCAAATAGCAGCTTTAAATACAGGAGACATTCCTATTGCAGGGACACTAACTATACACACATCAGCCTCAGAGAAGCACAACTACTGAGATACATTCCACCTGTGCCACCCTAACAGCCAGTGCATGATACATGCAATACTTCAGTAACTCCACTCTATGTTTCTGGTCCCTTATCCAACACAGCGGCACTTTTTAGGCTCAGTGACCCTTTTGTGTTACATTATTGCTGCTGCGACAGCACAGGTGTCTCTGGGCTTTGACCCAGGGTGGAGTGTTATTTTATTATCTGTCTAACCATATTTTTTACCCACAGATTGCTGATTGACATAACTGTACCAGGTTTTCTGACCCAATATTGAGTTTTGTGGCACCTTACTGTTTAAATTAACCACTTACACTCTTTATGAGTTACTCTTTTCTACAGTAACTGTGCATTCTATTCAGATAGATCACCCCTAAATTGTAATGTACATTGCGTCAACTTTTCTTGCTTTAACATTCCTTTTTCCTTTACAGGACTTTTAGATTATTTGCCTCCTCACCTAATAAGATAAGGGTATACGTGGCTTGTCTAATCTGTTAACACTGAGGTCATAACAGCTCTGATAATTTGATTTCAAATACTCAGTTATATCTCTTGTTGTGAAGGTACTACTACTGGGATTTTCAGTCACCCCCTATCCACTCTCTCCACCCATTTCCTGTTGTAGTTAGTTGCAACAGGTCATATCCACTTCCTTTTCCCGTCATGGCCCAGTGAGGGCAAGGTTCCCTGGAGAGAGTGCATATCAAAGCTCCTGTCCCACCTATCTTTGTCGTGGGATTTCTAAGCTATTAAAGTGTCATTTTCTCAGTGGATGCACCTTTTCCCATCAGCAGGCCAGAGGTTAACCATGGCTACCTAACTCTAGATTGACATCAGGGGGACTATGTTACAAATACTTTCAAATTATTCTCTTTAACGGTTATACTATATCTGAGTGCAACCTTCTCCTAACTTCTTTGAGATTATACTCAACAACTTGAAGATAGACACAGAATATGTCTCAAAGCACTAAACGGAAGCCAAAACCGTCACAGCCACCCAGGAAAACAGTGGTGGACCACTTTAAAGGACATGTAGCTGATAAAACCCAGATATATCGAGACTCTACCCCTATGTTAGATGAAAGTGAGTCTGACAACAGCATGGATTCCCACTCCCCCACACCAGATGCGGTGTCGGCTTCTATTGTGGATGTACTCACTAAGAGGATGAACCTCCTACAAGACACGTTGACCAAAGAGATCAAAGGATCCACAGCCGAACTTCGCAGAGAAATTGCATCATTGGGGGAACGGACAGATACCCTAGAGCACAAACAAGAAGATCTAACAGTTGATCATGCTCACCTGCTAGCTTACTCTCAGAATCTAGCGACACAGATATCCGACTTGGAGATAAAACTGGCCGATATGGAGGACAGATCCAGACGGAACAATCTAAGGTTCCGGGGGGTATCTGAAGAAATTGGATCACAAGACTTAGAGTCTCATATTCTGGAATTCTGTAAACTCATACTACCCTCTCCAGACCCGACGGACTTCATACTAGACAGAGTTCACAGAGTGGCAAGACCACGATCAGTATCACAAGATAAGCCAAGAGATGTCCTTGCTAGGGTTCATTTCTTCACCCATAAAGAAAAGATAATGAGGGCATTGGCCAATAAACCACAGCTACCAGACAAATTTCAACACATTTCGGTTTTTCCGGATATTTCTAGCTATACTCTGCAAAGGAGAAGAACCTTTAGAAATATAACTCAAATTCTGAGAACAGAGAATATAAGATATAGATGGGGTTACCCGACAAAGCTGATTGTTGCCAAAAATGGAGAAACACACACCATTATTACCATTCAGGAGGGCTTTGACCTACTAAAAGAGTGGGGGCTGGTGGCACCAGATCCTCGTTCCAGAAATGTTCCAACAACTTCCAATACTGGGTCTGACCCTCCTATCATGACCTCACAACCTAAAATCCGAGCTGGAGCCCCGGATTTCACTCCTAGGCCACAAAGACCTACTACTTAACTGCTGTTCTCTATGAATAATGTTTGTTTATATTGTTGTAACTGCTAAGATAATACCTGTTTTATTAACCATATATGTTCTCAATCTTGTCTACTTTTACCCTGCCTGGGTACCTGTTCCGCACAGGGGACGAGGAAACTTGTTAACTCCTTTGAGAGACAGTAACCTTGCCCCAAGCCATCTTGCTTCCATACGTTAAACTCCCCGGCTTTAGCCCAAATACCGGGGGATGTGGGCATCTCCCCTCCCCTGTGTGGTGCAGGAGACAGGTGGCCTAACTAACAATTGGTAAAACCTGTATCGCATAGTTTAATTTAGACATCCTTATACTTGAATTTATAGACGGGTATAGGTCAGTTCAATTGCACTCACTGTTACGTTATGTTTCTA
This sequence comes from Bombina bombina, assembly GCF_027579735.1. Classification (NCBI taxonomy): domain Eukaryota; kingdom Metazoa; phylum Chordata; class Amphibia; order Anura; family Bombinatoridae; genus Bombina; species Bombina bombina. The sequence continues at coordinate 987,285,174 of NC_069502.1, forward strand.
AATCAAACCGTTAGAGTTAAATTTGTTTTCCTGTTGTTCATATTCCCCCGTAGATAGTCAATCTACTTATACCAGTTGGTATATTTATAACACCCCCCCCCATATACGCTAAGTATATTAGTGACATCCCCTCTTAAGGGGACTGGAGAAGTCAGTCTATCTCTTTAGCTATACTTCTCCTTTTGGTGATCCGTAGGGTCACCAGACTTGCTTAGACAGTTTCAGTTGTACACAGATAAAAAGAAAAAATTTTGAATATTTTTGATACAAACTTGTCTCCACGGGTTATGTTCTCCCATCTTTCTCCTTTTTGTTTCCTAATTTGACACCTGTTTCTGAGTCCATATATCTTCACTTATCCTTATTTTTTCCTTAAAGTGATAGGTACAGACCCTTTGGAGACAGACTTCTTGTACTTTCCTGAGACATTGGCCTGCTCATACTGATTTGAAAATTCGGTGGTCGTATCTTGGTGTGCAGATCCAGGTGGGGTGAGTGGTTTTTTTTTTTTTTTTTTTTTTTTTCTTTTTCCTAACCATCACTTCTCCTTTAGCTCTGTTTTCTCCTCCCACCCTCCCTGAACAGTAGATCCGTCATGTCGAAAATTCCCAGTAATATCTCTTTTGCAACGCTAAATGCTAAGGGGCTTAATTCCCAAGACAAAAGAAGTATGCTTACAAACACCATGAAAAATCTTAAAATACAAGTCATTTTCTTGCAAGAAACCCATTGGCTAACATCCTTACAAGCCCCATACAGAACCCCAGATTATCCCACAGTGATTCTGGCCTCCTACACTGAAAAATCTAGAGGTGTAGCGATCGCTATACACAAAACTATACACTATGAGACTATTTCTGTAGAGGCGGATACCCAAGGGAGATACCTATTACTTATCTGTAAACTTAACGGTATTCTGTTTACCTTGGTAAACATATATGCTCCCAACCAGGCGCAACCCAAATTTCTGAAAGCGATTTTGTCCAAAATTGAGAAATACAAAGTTGGAACCCTGATCCTAGGAGGGGATTTCAACATGGTATGGGATCCCCAAATAGACAAAAAGCTTCAGAAGGGGAAAAATATTGATGCGTACACTACAAATACGGCCAACAAATTCCGCCAATACATAGCCCAATACAATCTATATGATATCTGGAGGGCACAACACCACAGTGATAGAGATTATACTTATTTTTCTCGACCACATCACTCCTACTCAAGGCTAGATCACTTTTTCTCCGACTCTTGGACTCTGAATAGAGTGCTAGAGTCGCATATCAGGGTTTGTTCATGGTCCGACCATGATATCCTCACTTTTTCCCTAGCCACTGACCTAACCAACACAACTAGACCTAGTTGGAAATTTCCGAAACAAGCACTTCATGATAAAATCTTCAAGACATCCCTCAAGAGCTCCATTGCTGAGTTCTTGAAAATTAATGAGACCCCAGGTATGCCATCTCAAACAATATGGGCTGCCTTGAAAGCTTACGTAAGAGGGATTTGTATTAGGAGACAGGCGACACTGAAGCGGCAGTCAGGTGCACCCTTGGGCCTTCTTATGTCTGAACTAAGACAAGCTGAGCAAGACAACAAAAATTCCCCGTCAGCCGCTCTATCTGATAAGATTAAGCAGCTTAGGACTCAATTGGCAGACAGAGAGCTGGAAAGAGTTAAAGAGTCCTACATCCGATTTAAGAAGCTACTATACTGTCAAGGCAATAAAGCCTCAACGTTACTAGCTCACAAACTGAGAGGTAGGACCGCTGCAGCCAGAATCTTGGCTCTCCAACGGGGAACCATACTGGTCACATCCCCTAAGGATATTGGAGAAACTTTTGCGGCCTATTATTCGGAGTTATACAACCTCCAACCCTCAATGGCTGAGAAGGAGTCCTCTGTTTCGGAGGTGGTTGACTTTTTGCAAAGCCTCAATCTACCCAATCTATCAGAAGAAGATAGAGAAACACTCAAGGCCCCATTCTCCATATCGGAAATCAACCTTGCCATTAAGCATACTCAAAACAATAAAGCCCCGGGCCCTGACGGTTACCCGGCATCTTTCTATAAACTCTTTAAGGTGGAATTGAGTAAGATCCTCCTTGGTGTCTTCTCGGAAGCTCGAGAGTCGGGGTCGTTCGCTAAAGAATACTTACAAGCAACGATACTACCGATTCCTAAGCCTAATAAAGATCCCTCACAGTGTAGCAGCTACAGACCAATATCACTGATTAACGGAGATGTAAAGCTCTACGCTAAACTCTGGGCTAATCGTCTAAACACCCTACTTCCAGGGGTGATACATAATGACCAAGTTGGCTTCACCTTTGGCAGAGAAGGACCCGACAATACCAGAAGAACACTGGATATCCTCATGGAGGCTTCCAGACTACGGTTGCCCATGCTGGCCCTGTCTTTAGACGCAGAAAAAGCGTTTGACAGGGTCAGATGGGACTACCTATGGTGTACGCTGGCCCAATTTGGTATTCCAGATGAAGTGATAACGGCAATACGAGCCCTATATGCCTGCCCAACCGCGGTGGTTAAGGGCATGGGGTTTGCTTCCCCGGAAATACATATTACCAATGGCACAAGGCAGGGTTGTCCCCTGTCGCCCCTAATTTTTACATTGGCCATTGAACCTTTGGCTCAAGCCATTAGGAACTCAAGTCCAATACATGGAGTAAAATGTGGGAGTGTCACTGCAAAGATAGCGTTATTTGCGGATGACGTTACTCTATTTCTCACCAACCCACTGGGCTCCTTGCCGATACTGCTGGATCTTCTTTCCAAATTCGGAACATATAGCTATTATAAAGTTAACGTCTCTAAGACCGAGGCCTTGCCGCTTGACATCCCTGCATTTGAGTTGGATGTTCTACGAACATCTTACTCTTTTCAGTGGTCACGTACCACCATCCGGCATCTTGGGGTACAACTGGGCCCTGATCCGAAATCTGTGCTTGCCATCAACTATTCCGATATAATTCAAGAGGTCACTGAGCTCACCACTTCCTGGAGCCTCAAAGAATTGTCATGGCTGGGTCGTATCGCCTCTTTTAAAATGACAATTCTACCTAAAATTCTCTATTATTTCCGATGTATTCCCCTCAATGTACCCAGTGCTCTGATAGACACACTCCAATCTATTGGCCAAAAATACATATGGGGAAAGTCTAGACCTCGAATTGCTGCGAAAATACTGCAGAAAAAATATGAACGAGGAGGAGTGGCGATGCCTAGCATACGTGGGTATTATGAGGCAGCCAGATTATCACACATCACAGCGTGGGCAGACAAGGGGGAACCTCAGGGATGGAAGAATATAGAAAATTCTGAGCTGCCCAGAGGATTGACCTTGGCAGATTTGCCCTGGATCCCTGAATATCAACTAGACAAACTGGGAATTAAAAATGTTATTGTCAGGGAAAATCTTAAAATGTGGCATACTCTTAGAAACCTACCTGAGGTGGCCCCCCATCCATCCCCTATACACTCCCTACCCGCTTTGCTTACAGCCTTACCAGACACCCATGTTCAGCAATGGAGACACTGGGATCTGAATTTGGTCTCGCAACTATACCCCTCGGGTACTTTGGCCACTCCAGAAGATATCAATTCAGTTATACAGGACCCTCCCATATGGGCTATATTTGAATACTCCAGGCTATATGCCTTCCTGATGTCTTGGGGGTTTTCTAAGGCTTCCCTTAGACCATTGACCAACTGGGAGAAACTGTGGCAGCTGCAGGTTAAGACCCCTAGAATCATATCATTCCACTATAACCTACTGCAATCATCTACTAACAAAGAAAGACCCTGGCAACTTAGAGCTTGGGAAGGAGACCTCTCCAGACCGATCTCTGACAAACACCTTCATCTTGCTATGACACTAACTAAAAAGACTCTCCACTGTGCGAACACTCTTGAGTCATATATGAAACTATTTTTGAGATGGTACTATACCCCCTCCAGACTATCACAGATGTTCCCTGCAGCTTCCTCTTTATGCTGGAGAGGATGAGAGCTGAGAGGCTCAGACTTGCACATATGGTGGGAGTGCCCTGCCTTGAAACCCTTATGGCTCCAAGTAGCTACCCTTTGCCTCAATCTGGGATTGAAAATACTGCTAACCTCTGACATGGCTCTATTGCACATATTCCCAAATAGTATCCCTACACCCTTAACTAAGCTGATAATTTTCATACTAGCAGCCACTAAACTGGCAATAGCTAGAGACTGGAAACAGACCCTGCCCCCTGACATGGCAGCTATCACATCTATAATACAGGTCTATGCCAAGATGGAACAGGGTTACTACTCCAATGCTGATAGAGAGGACCTTTACTGGCAAATCTGGGAACCCTGGTTCCACTACCAGGAAGATTGTAGACAGACGGTCTCAAGAGATAGGACCATCAATCGCGAAGAAATCTTGCCCCTAGAGTAGGGCTCTTCCTCTGCCCCCACAGATCTTTATTTGTTGACCACCATTCTTTCTCCCCCCACCTTACTTATTATACCCTTCTCCTATTCTCCCTCCCCCCTCCCCTATAACACTGAGTCCTACTGCCCTTTCCCTTCCCCCCCCCTATTACCTCCCCCCCCCTTTTTTTTTTTTTTTTTTTTTTTTTTTTTTTTTCTTTCCTTCTCGTGTGACTATCCGCCCTACCTGGAGATGCACGCCACAAAAGATCGGCTGGGTTGGGGAATCGAACATGGTAATAATTTTTTCCAACAATTGAGGTTTGAAACCCCTCTGTGGTTGAGTCCATATCTAAAATCATCATAATATTTTAAGTATAGTAAATAGACCTACCTTATATATATCTACTGTGACCCCTGTCCAGAGGTCTATATCTGCTCTCCTCGGTCTGTGCTTCATGGCTTGGAGTCTTCTCCCCTACTATATGCTTTTCCCGTTTTTCTGCTCTCACCTCCCTCCCCCCCCCCCTCCCTCCTTCCCTTTTTCCCCTTCCTACTGTTCATACCCCCCTCCAATTTTTGCTTTCCCTTCCTTAGAGGTTCTCTACCTCACTCGGAGATATATGTCTCGAATGACCCCTTAAGTAGTTCAGACTAATTTGGTGAAGGATCTCATTCAGTTGATTGGTCAATGTTAATATGCTACCTGCTTCACATTTGTAATATGATACCACATCAATCGAAACAGTCAGGTATGGCTAAAACTGCTTGTTCATTGTGTTTTCCCTCATATCCCGGAAAAATATGTTATATATCTGATATTCCTTATAACTGTTCATGGAGATACTTTTATTATGACGTCTGTAATATCTGTATGTACAAAGTGAATTGATTACTCTATATTTGTCATTGTCAAGCTTACTTTAATTTGAAAATAAAATAAATATTATTTCAAAAAAAAAAAAAAAAAAAAAAAAACCAGAAAGAACAAAAGGAAAAAAATTAGGAACACAAAATAAAAATGGCTATTTTATAAGTTGAGTTATTCAGTTTAAAAATGTGTTAAAATGTATATGAAGAGTTCATGATAGCTTCCCCATATCATGTTATCTATGGTAAGGTCCTTTTGGGTGATTTTCTTTGACATAAGATCTACCTAAACTTGTGATTTTTTCTCCACTGAAAGAAAGGAGTCAAATTTTCCAAATATGAATTAAATTACATGGTCCATGTTGGTTAATAGATTAATACTGAAAAATACAATAGGTAGAAATCAACAATAAATAGCAAGCACCTGTTTAATATGATGATATTATAAGATAACCATTAAAAGGAAGAAGAATATTGGGGGGCGATTTATCAAGCTCCGTATGGAGCTTGATGCCCCTGTTTCTGCGCGTGCCTTCAGGCTCGCCGGAAACAGAAGTTATGAAGCAGCGGTCTAAAGACAGATGCTCCATAACTTGTCCACCTGCTCTGAGGCCGAAGACAGAAATCAACCCGATCGAATACGATCGGGTTGATTGACACCCCCTGCTAGCGGTGCAATGCTGGTGCAATGATAAATGCAGACAGCATATGCTGTCGGCATTTATCGATGTGCAGCGGACATGATACGCTACATTGTATCATGTCTGCTCCCACTATGATAAATATACCCCTAGGGGTGCAACTTACATTATAGGGGTCGATTTATGAAGCAGCGAATGCTGCTTCCCACCCACTCTGTTTCAGTTCCACTTGAATTGGAAGTTAAGAAGCAGCTGTCCTAAGACCGCTGCTCCTTAACTAGTCCGTAACCTCTGAGGTGGCGGACAGCAATCAGCCTGATCAAATACAATCAGGTTGATTGACACCCCCTGATAGCGGCCAATTGGCCATGAATCTGCAGGGGGTGTATGCTGTCTGCATTTATTGATGCACGGCAGACATGATACGCTACATTGTATCATGTCCATCCGCACAATAAAAAATTTGACCCCCATAGACTTAATTTCAGGTTTTCCACAACCCAAGGTCATAACCAATTAATTGGCTTGGAAAAAGATAACTTAGCTGAAAATTCTAATATACTACATTTACTTTCAATGGTTGAAATTCCACACTAACACAATAGCATCATTTTTGAACATCTAGATGTTCCAGTGCAAGAAGCACTAGAATCCTCTATCAGTATTAACACTTATGGTACTAAAAAAAAAAAGTAACCCAGTTTAAAGACTGGTTTCATGTGTTTTCACACTAAACCTGATAAACATTTATCCTTAAAAGTATAGAAAAAATGCATTTCATGAGTTGGATAGAACATACAATTTTAAACAACTTTCTAATTTACTTCTATTATCAAATTTGCTTAATTCTTGTTATCCTTTGCTTTAGGAACAGCAGTGCATTACTGACAGTGGCAGCTAGCTGAACATATCCGGTTAGCCAATCACAAGAGACAAATGTATGCAGGCACCAAACAGCAGCTAATTCCCACTAACAGCAGCTAACTCCCACTAGTGTAGGATATGTGCATATTCTTTTTCAACAAGGGATACCAAGAGAATGAAGCACATTTGAAAATAAAAGTGAATTTTAAAGTGTCTTAAAACAACATGCTGTCTCTGAATCATGCAAGTTTAATTTTGACTTTCCTATCCCTTTAACTAACTTATTTTTGTATGTTTATAGTGTTATTTTCTACTTGAAAATACCATACAGCTATTGATCATGCTGCATTTTTGATTGCTTACTATGAGAATCTATTGAAAATAATGGTTCCACTATCTGATAAGACATAACATACAATGTGATTTTTAGTGAAATTTTTAAATCATACACATACAAAAATATATACAAACAGCATACAAGTAAAATAAAACCTGCAATCTATAATCAAAGTTATTTTACACAAGGTTGATTAATTTGAAATTGAATATACTTTTAAAATAAAAAGCAATTAATAATGTCTCATCGTGACATACAGAGAAATTGCTTTAAAATATCCCTTAGATAAAGTAGGAAAACTCATGAGACTCCCTTATTTCATTCAAAGCTATTTTTACAAGCAAAACAAATAGCAATTTTCACAATTCAATAGTACTAGATGACTTATTATTAATTTATAGGGCTTTTTGATCCCCTCCCCCATGAAAATAGCTTTCTTTATTGGCATTTGGTTGACTAACTTTTATTCCATATGATCAACTTCCTCAGAATAATACATTTGTTGTACGTACGTTTTATCTGTTTGGGAAGATTCCAATTTTCACATTAATCACACCCTGAATAAACAAAAACATTCTTTCTACTTGATGAAAATCTCCTGAAATTAAAAACAATGAGCTAGATTATTCAATGTCAGTTTTAAAATGAGCTGTTAGTTTGAGATTTGCTGGTGCTGTGAGGCCTCTTGCAGAATTCATAAAAAGTTTAAATTAAATTGTTCATTCAGGTGCTTTGTGCTCATCTTAATAAATCTTTGTTATTAAAAGGACAGTTTGGTTATTTTTAGGGCTCTTGAAACTCAGTTTCTTATATACACTAAAGTGTAATCCAGGCCCGGACTGACCATAGGGCCCGGACTGCCCGGTAGGCCGCAAGGTAGTTTAGCCCCAACCACCATGACCACATACAATTTTGTTTTTTAGAAGAACTGAAAATATTTTATTTTTTTGGTAATATATTTAATAAACGTTTGTAGTGCAATTTTGAAAGTTGAAGTTGAAACATATAATACACATTGACATTCCAATATCTATTCTATATCTCGATGACTCGATCTTAACTTCAGGTTCGTTCAACCAATCATAATAATAATCCCCATTCAGCCTCACAGGCGCACTGTGTCCGGCGGTGAATGAATACAGTACTTACTGACTAACTGAGCAGTGCACTGTGAGTGACGAGACAGGCCCGGCACGCAGCTGTACTACACTGATGCCGGCATGCTGTGTGCCATGTCCATGTGACACAGAGGTTGTCAGAGTGCCAGTGCTCACTACTGAGTGTTTTCCTGGCTTGAAGTTGAGAGATGTTGCTTGCCGGGTCCTCCCGGATTCATCCTGATCCAGTGAGCACCGCAGTGAGGAGAGCTGCGCCGAGGCTACGAGCAGACTCAGCAGGTGGCCAGGCTAGGTGTCAGGAAAGCTCAGACTGAGTCAGATAGAGAGGATCATTTTTTTGATACTAGTATGCTGGCCCCCAATCTGTGTGCTGCCTAAGCTCTGAGTACAGCAAGCTAATCAGATGCCTTTTAGCGCGGCCCTATCTCTGGCTGCACAGTCACCCTGTTCCATCAATTATGCATGAGAAAAAATGCTTTATGTCATTAGAGCACATTAATATATTTTTTAAAACTACTATAGGAGTGTCTGTAAGTAGCATGTTAACAATACCCTAGCCTGTCAAGTTTGTCTGCTACATAGTAGAATGGTTGTTCAAGTTGCTCCCATGAGACACAGGAATGTCCAGTGAATGATCTACTGCTAACAGATTCAGAATTACCATCTAGAAATCTGCTAATAAAGAGCAACACTCTAGGAGGACAGGTTGCCTAAAGGTAAGATCAGTAACTGTTGACCTAAGTTTACATGATGACCTAAAAGAATGCTCTACCGACTGCTTTTTGTATTTACAAACAGCTAGATTACGAGTTTTGCGTTAGCCTTAAAAAGCAGCATTGAGAGGTCCCAACACTGCTTTATAACGCCCGCTGGTATTATGAGTCTGGCAGGTACATGTGTACCGCTCACTTTTTTTCCGCGACTCGAGCATGCCGCAAATCCACTTATGTAAATTGCGTATCCTATCTTTTTAATGGGATTTTCCTAACGCCGGTATTACGAGTCTTGGAAAAAGTGAGCAGTACACCCTCTCCTGTCAAGACTCCTACCGCATTTAAAAGTCAGTAGTCAAGAGTTTTATGGGCTAACGCCGTAACATAAAACGCTCAACTAAAGTGCTAAATAGTACACTAACACCCATAAACTACCTATTAACCCCTAAACCGAGCCCCCCCCATCGCAAACACTTAAATACATTTTTTAACCCCTAATCTGCTGACCGGACATCGCCGCCACTTCAATAAATATATTAACCCCTAAACCGATGCACTCCCGCCTCGCAAACATTAGTTAAATTGTATTAGCCCCTAATCTGCCGTCCCTAACATCGCCGACCCCTACCTACATTTATTAACCCCTAATCTGCCACCCCCAACATCACCGCAACTATATTAAATGTATTAACCCCTAAACCTAAGTCTAACCCTAACCCTAACACCCCTCTAACTTAAATATAATTTAAAATAATCTAAATAAAATTACTACAATTAACTAAATTATTCCTATTTAAAACTAAATACTTACCTATACAATAAACCCTAAGATAGCTACAATAGAACTAATAGTTACATTTGTATCAGTGATGTGCAGTCACTAGAGGCAGGTGAGGCGAGGCTTCACCTCTCATATTAGCAAAAAAAAATTTTTTTCTTGACTTAAAAAAAAATAAAAATATTGCAATTTTTTTTTACAGCATTTTTTTTTAACAGCTACATGTTGTGCAATGGAGAGGCACAAGCAGATCTGCCCTCCATTACACAACATGCTGGGCCACCTACTGAATGGAAGTGGTTAAGATCATTGCATGGCCCATAAGTGCTTATTTGAGGCAGGCCTCTTTGGGGCTGAACCAATCCAGTGAGAGGCATCAGTCAGGGGAACTTAGGGTTGGGGCTGGATGTTAAATCATATAAAACAAAACAAAAACGGAAAAAAACTACTTTCATTAATTTTTTTGCTGCCCTATTCAGCTGTAAGCTTTGATTCATTAAAAAGAGAGTTCTGTACTCCTCCTCCATGTGCAGTGGAATGTTCCACTGTCACTTTCTTACAGAGCAGGAAGAGATGCAGACTTGCAGAGAGCAGTGTTTTAGCCACATTTTATTGAAGTAAGTTCTGAAACCTTAGATTTTGCTGAAAGAGATTTTGTTAGTGAAAATGACAATTTAATGAATGTGGTTTAGTGTTTTTTTGTTTTGTTTTTTACTCTTTTACAGCAGTTTAAGGATCGTTTTTGTATTTTGTTTACTCAGGTTTTACACCCACTACCTAAGCAGCTTGCCTCTGTATTGTTTATAACCTCACTCTTTCAGAACTATCTGTAGCTCTGCAACTGTGTATTCTCACTACATTATCTTACTATTATGCTGTTTGTATGGATGAGTTGTTATTTCACAAGAGTAAGCTAGTCCAAAAGCATGGTAAGGTAAAATGAAACCAAGCAGTTTAGAATGAATTATAGCAAATATTCTTCATGGCTCCTGTAGCTATAGTATTTCATTTAAACCAGGGATTCCTTAGGTGTATGTTGGACAACCCTGATGTAGACAACAAATAATAATTTATTAATGCTCCCATTCATATGTGCTGTTCTGTTTCATATATTTAAAATAGATTGTAGACTATTAGCATTTGATAGTCACTTAAAATATTACTTAAGCATTCAGTGGTGCCTCCCCCATTTCAGTGTTCCCTCTCCCCTGTCTGTCTCTCTCTCTCCCCTCTTTCTCTCTTTCTCTCTCCCCTCTGTCTCTCTCTCTCTCCCCTCTGTGTGTGTCTCTCTCTCCCCTCTGTGTTTCTCTCTCTCCCCTCTGTGTGTCTCTCTCTCCCGTCTGTGTGTCTCTCTCTCCCCTCTCTCTCTCCCCTCTGTGTCTCTCTCTCCCCTCTGTCTCTCTCTCTCTCCCCTCTGTCTCTCTCCCCCCCTCTGTCTCTCTCTCTCCCCTCTGTCTCTCTCTCTCTCCCCTCTCTCTCTCTCTCTCTCTCTCTCTCCCCTCTGTCTCTCTCTCTCCCCTCTGTCTCTCTCTCTCTCTATCCCCCTCTGTCTCTCTCTCTCTCCCCTCTGTCTCTCTCTTTCTCTCTATCTCCCCTCTGTCTCTCTCTCCTCTCTGTCTCTCTCCCATCTCTCTCTCTCTCCCCCCTCTGTGTGTGTCTCTCTCTCTCCCCTCTGTGTTTCTCTCTCCCCTCTGTGTGTCTCTCTCTCCCGTCTGTGTGTCTCTCTCTCCCCTCTGTTTCTCCCCTCTGTCTCTCTGTCTCTCCGCTCTGTGTCTCTGTCTCTCCCCTTTTTCTCTCTGTCACCTTTAAGTGACGTCATCCAAGATGGCGTCCCTTCAATTCCGATTGGCTGATAGAATTCTATCAGGCAATCGGAATTAAGGTAGAAAAAATCCTATTGGCTGATCCAATCAGCCAATAGGATTCAGCTTGCATTCTATTGGCTGATTGGAACAGCCAATAGAATGCAAGCTCAATCCTATTGGCTGACTGGATCAGCCAATAGGATTTTTTCTACCTTAATTCCGATTGGCTGATAGAATTCTATCAGCCAATCGGAATTGAAGGGACGCCATCTTGGATGACGTCACTTAAAGGTACCGTCATTTAGTGTTAGTCGTCGGAAAGAAGAGGATGCTCCGCATCAGATGTCTTGAAGATGGACCCGCTCCGGATGGATGAAGATAGAAGATGTCGTCTGGATGAAGACTTCTGGCCATCTAGAGGACCTCTTCTTCCCGGATAGGATGAAGACTTCGGACCATCTGGAGGACCACTTCTGCCCAGTTGGGTGAAGACATCTCAAGGTAGGGTGATCTTCAAGGGGTTAGTGTTAGGTTTTATTAAGGGGGGATTGGGTGGGTTTTAGAGTAGGGTTGGGTGTGTGGGTGGTGGGTTTTAATGTTGGGGGGTTGTATTTTTTTTTTACAGGTAAAAGAGCTGATTACTTTGGGGCAATGCCCCGCAAAAGGCCCTTTTAAGGACTATTTGTAATTTAGTATAGGGTAGGGATTTTTTTTATTTTGGGGGACTGTTTTATTTTATTAGGGGATTAGATTAGGTGTAATTAGTTTAAAAAAATTGTAATTATTTTATTAGTTTCTGTAATTTAGTGTTTTTTTTCGTACTTTAGTTTATTTAATTTAATTGTAATTAATTGTAGTTAATTTAGTTAATTTATTTAATGATAGTGTAGTGTTAGGTGTAATTGTAACATAGGTTAGGTTTTATTTTACAGGTATATTATTTGTACTTATTTTAGCTAGGTAGCTATTGAATACTTAATAACTATTCTACCTAGTTAAAATAAATACAAAGTTGCCTGTAAAATAAATAAAACCTGAGATAGCTGCTTGTGCCTCTCCATTGCACAACATGTAGCTGTGAAAAAAAAATGTTGTAAAAAAAATTGCAATTTTTTTTTTAAGCCTAGAAAAAAATCTATTTTTGCCCATATGAGAGGTGAAGCCTCGCCTCACCTACCTCTAGTGACTGCACATCACTGATAGAAAGGTAACTATTAGTTATATTGTAGCTATCTTAGGGTTTATTTTATTGGTAAGTATTTAGTTTTAAATAGGAATTATTTAGTTAATAATAGTAATTTTATTTATATTTATTTAAATTATATTTAAGTTAGTGTGTGTTAGGGTTAGGGTTATACTTAGGTTTAGGGGTTAATATATTTATTATAGTGGCGGCGAAGTTGTGGGCGGCAGATTAGGGGTTAATAAATGTAGTTAGGTTGCGGCGACATTGGGGGCGGCAGATTAGGGGTTAATAAATATAATGTAGGGTTTGGCGATGCTGGGGACATCAGATTAGGGGTTAATAAGAATAATGTTGGTGGCGGCAGTGTCCGGAGCGGCAGATTAGGGATTAATAATATTATGCAGGTGGCGACAATGTCGGGGGCGGCAGATTAGGGGTTAATAAGTGTAAGATTAGGGGTGTTTAGACTCGGGGTTCATGTTAGGGTGTTAGGTGTAGACATAAATGTATTTTCCCATAGGAATCAATGGGGCTGTGTTAGGAGCTGAACGCTGCCCCATTGATTCCTATGGGGAAATCGTGCACGAGCACGTTTTGCCAGCTCACTGCTACCGTAAGCAGCGCTGGTATTGAGGTGAGATGTGGAGCTAAATTTTGCTCTCCGCTCACTTTTTGCGGCTAACGCCGGGTTTAAAAAAAACCGTAATACCAGCTATGTCTGTAGGTGAGTGGTGAGCTGAAACTGCTGGTTAGCCCCGCAAGCCTTACCAACAAAAACTCGTAATCTAGCCGAAAGAGTTGCTGCTAATCTTGGGATGCTTACTTATAATTTTGGTAAAAGCATGGGCTTTTATGACTAATGAGCCTATTAATGTTGTAGAAATGATATGATTTAGGGCATTTTATATTTGGAATAGTGATGTCGCGAATAGTTCGCCGGCGAATATAGCTTGTTTGCGTTTGCCGCAGCGGGCGAACATATGTGATATTCGATCCGCCCCCTATTCGTCATCATTGAGTAATACTTTGTCCCTGTACATCACGGTCAGCAGACACATTCCAGCCAATCAGCAGCAGACCCTCCCTCCCAGACCCTCTTACCTCCTGCACAGCATCCATTTTAGATTCATTTGAAAGCTGCATTCTTAGACAGAGGAGGGACAGTGTAGCTGCTGCTGATTTAGTAGGGAAATCTATAGCCAGGCTAGTGTATTCAGTGTCCACTACAGTCCTGAAGGACTCATCTGATCTCTGCTGTAAGGACAGCACCCCAAAAAGCCCTTTTTAGGGCTAGAACATAAGTCTGCTTTTTTTTTTCCTGTGTAACATAATTGCAGTTGCCTGCCAGCGTTTGTGTCAGGCTCACAGCGTATACTGTGACCACTTGCCCAGTGCCACCACTCATATCTGGTGTAACTGTAGTGTAGATTTAAAAAAAAACAAACACTTTTTTGACTGTGTTAAATAATAGCAGTCAGTTTCCTTCACACGTGTGCGTTTCAGTGCCTGCCTGCCAGGGCACAGTGTCACCCAAGTGCAACTCATATCTGGTGTAACAGTAGTGTACATTTAAAAAAAAAAAAACACTTTTTTGACTGTGTTAAATAATAGCAGTCAGTTTCCTTCACACATGTGCGTTTCAGTGCCTGCCTGCCAGGGCACAGTGTCACCCCAGTGCAACTCATATCTGGTGTAACAGTAGTGTAGATTTAAAAAAAACAACACTTTTTTGACTGTGTTAAATAATAGCAGTCAGTTTCCTTAACACGTGTGCTTTTCAGTGCCTGCCTGCCAGGGCACAGTGTCACCCCAGTGCAACTCATAACTGGTGTAACAGTAGTGTAGATGTAAAAAACAACACTTTTTTGACTGTGTTAAATAATAGCAGTCAGTTTCCTTCACACATGTGCGTTTCAGTGCCTGCCAGGGCACAGTGTCACCCCACTGCAACTCATATCTGGTGTGACAGTAGTGTACATTTAAAAAAAACAACACTTTTTTGACTGTGTTAAATAATAGCAGTCAGTTTCCTTCACATGTGTGCGTTTCAGTGCCTGCCTGCCAGGGCACAGTGTCACCCCAGTGCAACTCATATCTGGTGTAACAGTAGTGTAGATTTTTAAAAAAAACCCACTTTTTTGACTGTGTTAAATAATAGCAGTCAGTTTCCTTCACACGTGGGCGTTTCAGTGCCTGCCTGCCACGGCACAGTGTCACCCCAGTGCAACTCATATCTGGTGTAACAGTAGTGTAGATTTAAAAAAAAAAAAAACACTTTTTTGACTGTGTTAAATAATAGCAGTCAGTTTCCTTCACACGTGTGCGTTTCAGGGCCTGCATGCCAGGGCATAGTGTCACCCCAGTGCAACTCATATCTGGTGTAACAGCAGTGTAGATTTAAAAAAACAACAACACTTTTTTGACTGTGTTAAATAATAGCAGTCAGTTTCCTTCACACGTGTGCGTTTCAGTGCCTGCCTGCCAGGGCACAGTGTCACCCCAGTGCAACTCAAATCTGGTGTAACAGTAGTGTAGATTTAAAAAACAACACTTTTTTGACTGTGTTAAATAATAGCAGTCAGTTTCCTTCACATGTGTGCGTTTCAGTGCCTGCCTGCCAGGGCACAGTGTCACCCCAGTGCAACTCATATCTGGTGTAACAGTAGTGTAGATTTAAAAAAAAAAAAAACACTTTTTTGACTGTGTTAAATAATAGCAGTCAGTTTCCTTCACACGTGGGCGTTTCAGTGCCTGCCTGCCACGGCACAGTGTCACCCCAGTGCAACTCATATCTGGTGTAACAGTAGTGTAGATTTAAAAAAAAAACAACACTTTTTTGACTGTGTTAAATAATAGCAGTCAGTTTCCTTCACATGTGTGCGTTTCAGTGCCTGCCTGCCAGGGCACAGTGTCACCCCAGTGCAACTCATATCTGGTGTAACAGTAGTGTAGATTTTAAAAAAAAACCCACTTTTTTGACTGTGTTAAATAATAGCAGTCAGTTTCCTTCACATGTTTGCGTTTCAGTGCCTGCCTGCCAGGGCACAGTGTCACCCCAGTGCAACTCATATCTGGTGTAACAGTAGTGTAGATTTAAAAAAAAAAAAACACTTTTTTGACTGTGTTAAATAATAGCAGTCAGTTTCCTTCACACGTGTGCGTTTCAGGGCCTGCATGCCAGGGCATAGTGTCACCCCAGTGCAACTCATATCTGGTGTAACAGTAGTGTAGATTTAAAAAACAACAACACTTTTTTGACTGTGTTAAATAATAGCAGTCAGTTTCCTTCACACGTGTGCGTTTCAGTGCCTGCCTGCCAGGGCACAGTGTCACCCCAGTGCAACTCAAATCTGGTGTAACAGTAGTGTAGATTTAAAAAACAACACTTTTTTGACTGTGTTAAATAATAGCAGTCAGTTTCCTTCACATGTGTGCGTTTCAGTGCCTGCCTGCCAGGGCACAGTGTCACCCCAGTGCAACTCATATCTGGTGTAACAGTAGTGTAGATTTAAAAAAAAAAAAACACTTTTTTGACTGTGTTAAATAATAGCAGTCAGTTTCCTTCACACGTGGGCGTTTCAGTGCCTGCCTGCCACGGCACAGTGTCACCCCAGTGCAACTCATATCTGGTGTAACAGTAGTGTAGATTTAAAAAAAAACAAAACACTTTTTTGACTGTGTTAAATAATAGCAGTCAGTTTCCTTCACATGTGTGCGTTTCAGTGCCTGCCTGCCAGGGCACAGTGTCACCCCAGTGCAACTCATATCTGGTGTAACAGTAGTGTAGATTTTAAAAAAAAACCCACTTTTTTGACTGTGTTAAATAATAGCAGTCAGTTTCCTTCACATGTGTGCGTTTCAGTGCCTGCCTGCCAGGGCACAGTGTCACCCCAGTGCAACTCATATCTGGTGTAACAGTAGTGTAGAGTTAAAAAAAAAAAAAAACTTTTTTGACTGTGTTAAATAATAGCAGTCAGTTTCCTTCACATGTGTGCGTTTCAGTGCCTGCCTGCCAGGGCACAGTGTCACCCCAGTGCAACTCATATCTGGTGTAACAGTAGTGTAGATTTAAAAAAACAACAACACTTTTTTGACTGTGTTAAATAATAGCAGTCAGTTTCCTTCACACGTGTGCGTTTCAGTGCCTGCCTGCCAGGGCACAGTGTCACCCCAGTGCAACTCAAATCTGGTGTAACAGTAGTGTAGATTTAAAAAACAACACTTTTTTGACTGTGTTAAATAATAGCAGTCAGTTTCCTTCACACGTGTGCGTTTCAGTGCCTGCCTGCCAGGGCACAGTGTCACCCCAGTGCAACTCAAATCTGGTGTAACAGTAGTGTAGATTTAAAAAACAACACTTTTTTGACTGTGTTAAATAATAGCAGTCAGTTTCCTTCACATGTGTGCGTTTCAGTGCCTGCCTGCCAGGGCACAGTGTCACCCCAGTGCAACTCATATCTGGTGTAACAGTAGTAGGGATGCACCGATACCGATACTAGTATCGGTATCGGTGCCGATACTGAGCATTTTCACAAGTACTTGTACTTGTTTACAATGCTCCGATGCCTCAGCCGATACTTTTTGAACCCTGTGGGGGAAGGAGGGACGTGAGGAAGCTCCTGCTGTGCTAATAGAATCAGAGAGAGCTACAGTAGAGAGGGGCGGGGACCGCGCTATTGCAGCAGGGAGCTAACGCCTAAGAAGGTAGACAGACACTCAGAGATCGACGGCGTGTGGAGGAGTCAGACTGTATCAAGGTTAGGGGATTTTGCTTATGTGTGCATTACTTTATTATTTAAATATTGCAGCCAGCAGCCGTTACTAAAAGATAGCAGCCAGGTTAGGGGATATTTTTGCTTAAGCCATTATGTCTTGCAAGTCCGTTATTAACTGGAAACAGGGTTGAAAAACACAAACAGCGTTTGAACTGTTAGCTTAAGTTCAAAGGCTGTTTGTGTTTTTCAACCCTGTTTCCAGTTAATAACGGACTTGCAAGACATAATGGCTTAACCAAAAATATTCCCTAACCTGGCTGCTATCTTTTCAGGCATCAATGAATGAGTGCTTAAAATAATATATAAATACCCCCAATGTCTCTCTGCAATACGTAGTCCCAGAGGCTCCAGCTCATGCAGACCAACTCCCAATCAAGACACACACGTAATCCATACGAGTTGCGTGATGTGAATCCCTTCGTTCTGCACCCTGGTGTCAGACATAGTTTCAGAGCACTTTAACATAGTCCCAGGATTTGGAGGTACTTAGTCTTGTTTATTAATTATGCATTAAAAATGCCTAAGCAGCGTAGCAGACATAGCAATTTCCACTGATTCTAACACCGGAGTGTGCAGCCAGAAGCATCACAAGTACTGGCACACTCCAGTGTTAGAATCAGTGAAAATTGCTATGTCTGCTACGCTGCTTAGGCGTTTTTAATGCATAATTAATAAACAAGACTAAGGGCAAAATTTATCAAGCCCCGAAAAAATGCGCCTAAAAAGTCGCGATTATTTTCGCAATAGTTCGCAATGTGTGAATTCAAAAATGTCGCCAGTATTTATCAAAATTCTAGAGACATTTTTGGGGCAAAACTTTTTTGCGATGTCAAGCGAATGGCTGATCCTAGTTTTCTTGCGAAAATGTAATTTTCACTTTATTTATCAATCTTAATTTTAGACACCAATAAATGGTTTATTGTTTTAATCAAGTGATTGTTTAAAAGAATGCTATTTCTTATATATTAAAGTTAGTTTTATTTTGCCCCTTCTTTGGCTCTCTTTCATTAAGGAAGGTTGCCCGTTTTTTGGAGCTCATCTTCGTTCTTTTTAATACACTCATTTCAATTGCACTTAAATTATTTTACTTTTTTATAATATATTTATTATTATTCAGGATCTGCGCCTTGTTGTGGGCAATTTCTAACCCTAGATAAAGCAAGTAAAAGACATATTTCCATTTTCCCTCCAGACAAACAACAATATTGCTCTTTATTTTTCACTCCTCGCAACCTACAAATTGGCGAGATTAAAAGCAGTGAATATTACATGCACCACTTTTCATAAATATATGAGAACTGCGAATATATACGGGCATTTTAAAATGCCAATAGAGATTAATACAAGAATTAGGCATTTCCAGACAACTTATTCGCATATACTTAAGACTTGCGAATGTTATGAGTCAATTTGTTCGCACATATGAAAAGTTGCGACTTTATTGGCGCATAACCTTTCATAAATATGGTGATATCATTTGTGAGGTTTTTTTTGACGACAAATGTGAGAATATTCTTATTCTCACTTTGATAAATCTTGCCCTAAGTACCTCCAACTCCTGGGACTATGTTAAAGTGCTCTGAAACTGTGTCTGACACCAGATTGGAGAACGAAGGGAAAGCATTTTTGAAAAACGTTATACATTAGTATTTTTATTGTTACAGTACACAGAGAAGGGCACATTGCATCGAAGTCACATAGTACAATAAAAATACTAATGTTTAACCTTTTTTCAAAAATGCTTTCTTGTTTAAATAAAAACGTTTTAGTGAGCTTATTTTTCACTGCCCAGTAACACACTGTGCAGCATCTCCCCTCCGTATGTGCTCCTCCCCTGTGCCTCTGCCCCATGTGACTTACCGTGTCATACTGTGAGCCCAGACTGACTAGGAAGTGGAACAGGACACAGTGCTGCTGCCTGCTAGCTGTTTAGGATTTCAAGGTAGATGCCCCAATGTGTCCCACTGCATAATGTTCCCCCCCCTCCAATGTTCCCATCCAAATGTCTCACTGACTGGTCTGATTAGCTGATACAAAAGTGGCCAGGCATTTCTTCTAGTTAGACAAGGAGTTGACTATTAAACTTCTTTTTTAGACATTTGCCACAAGAGAAAATAACTTTCTCCTCTCATCTGCACCACATGCTAGGGGTAGAACTCATTGTCCTCCAAGACAGTTTCAAATAATCCAATTGTTAACCCATTGACCACCAGAGGACTGCAGTGAATTGCTTTACACTTTACAGTGCATAGCAGCTTTTCTGGCAGCTATTTGGTTAACTGTATTTGTGTGTATTACTTGGAGCTGTCTTGGAGGACGATGAGTGAGTTCTACCCCTAGCATGTAGCTCAGAGGTGGAAAGGAGCTGCTTGGTGCTCAGTGCTGATGCTGTGATTTGCAAAAGAAGTGAGTCTGCAAAAATATATTTCTACTACACTACTTGTGTAAATGGAATGGTGTTCCTCAATCTACAGCACTTCATCAACCCCTGCACTAGTATAAGCTAAATTATATGGAACTGATCCCTTTATATTTGTGTTTTAAGTTGAAACACAAATATCAAGTGATCAGTTCCATATAATTTAGCTTATACTAGTGCAGGGGTTGATGAAGTGCTGTAGATTGAGAAACACCATTCCATTTACACAAGTAGTGTAGTAAGATTTGAACAGAGAATGGATGAAAGTTAAAAAAAAAAGTATATAACAAAAGGCTGTGGCTTGGCCATTCTTCTAATATAGTCTGGTGATTTGTTTGTGCTCCTTCCCAGTGCATTACTGTGCATGTTTTATATCTTCTTGAAGAATGCTGTGCCCATCACAGACATTCCAACCTGCAAAAGCTCATTTCAGGGAGGTGGCTCCACCCGCTACTGCGCCGCCGCTACCCCTAGTGTTGCCACCTCAGCCATGTTTTCCTGGGCCCTTATGAGTTACACATGCTGCAGGGTGTGCAGGGAGGAAAATGTATTGTGTTTCTGGACAGCACTATTCATATTCATTCCTGCACAACCTGCAGCATGTGTAACTTATAACTAGTGTTCTATATTTTAAAGGACAGGTGGCAACCCTAGCTACCCCCCCCCCTCACAGTTATATATTGGACACCTTGAAACCCTAAATAAGATAGAGACTTATCATTACAGTAGCTTCCCACTAAAGTCACATTAAAAAAAAAAAGTAGCTTTATTGCACAACCACATACAACAAACCTATTTTCCAGTGATCGTACGCTTGTTGAATGCTTAAATATTTTAGAATACGAAGTTTAATTACGTGCAGTAAATAAGGTAGTATTTGTGTTTTATTTTATTAGAATCAGTGGGGGCTTGTTATATATTTATTTTTATGTTTTATTTAACATGTTCTGTGAAATTTACTTGAGTTGTTACAACAGGCCAATAAAGCTGCCTTTTTTATATATTTCATAATGTATTTTGAGTTACAGTTCTTCATACTTATAAAGAAGCTATCTTAAAACATTAGTTAGTCTGACTCTGTTGTAATGTGCTTGGGAAACTGTCACATGACAATAGAAAAGTATCGGTACTTGGTATCGGTGAGTACTTGAAAAAAAAGTATCGGTACTTGTACTCGGTCTTAAAAAAATGGTATCGGTGCAACCCTAAACAGTAGTGTAGATTTAAAAAAAAAAAACACTTTTTTGACTGTGTTAAATAATAGCAGTCAGTTTCCTTCACACGTGGGCGTTTCAGTGCCTGCCTGCCACGGCACAGTGTCACCCCAGTGCAACTCATATCTGGTGTAACAGTAGTGTAGATTTAAAAAAAAACCAACATTTTTTTGACTGTGTTAAATAATAGCAGTCAGTTTCCTTCACATGTTTGCGTTTCAGTGCCTGCCTGCCAGGGCACAGTGTCACCCCAGTGCAACTCATATCTGGTGTAACAGTAGTGTAGATTTAAAAAAAACAACACTTTTTTGACTGTGTTAAATAATAGCAGTCAGTTTCCTTCACACGTGTGCGTTTCAGGGCCTGCATGCCAGGGCACAGTGTCACCCCAGTGCAACTCATATCTGGTGTAACAGTAGTGTCGATTAAAAAAAAACAACACTTTTTTGACTGTGTTAAATAATAGCAGTCATTTTCCTTCACACGTGTGCGTTTCAGTGCCTGCCTGCCAGGGCACAGTGTCACCCCAGTGCAACTCAAATCTGGTGTAACAGTAGTGTAGATTTAAAAAACAACACTTTTTTGACTGTGTTAAATAATAGCAGTCAGTTTCCTTCACACGTGTGCGTTTCAGTGCCTGCCTGCCAGGGCACAGTGTAACCCCAGTGCAACTCATATCTGGTGTAAGAGTAGTGTATATTTAAAAAAAACAACACTTTTTTGACTGCGTTAAATAATAGCAGTCAGTTTCCTACACACGTGTGCGTTTCAGTGCCTGCCTGACAGGGCACAGTGTCACCCCAGTGCAACTCATATCTGGTGTAACAGTAGTGTAGATTTAAAAAAAAAAAACACTTTTTTGACTGCGTTAAATAATAGCAGTCAGTTTCCTTCACACGTGTGCGTTTCAGTGCCTGCCTGACAGGGCACAGTGTCACCCCAGTGCAATTCATATCTGGTGTAACAGTAGTGTAGATTTAAAAAAAAAAAAACTTTTTTGACTGTGTTAAATAATAGCAGTCAGTTTCCTTCACACGTTTGCGTTTCAGTGCCTGCCTGCCAGGGCACAGTGTCACCCCAGTGCAACTCATATCTGGTGTAACAGTAGTGTAAATTTAAAAAAAACAACACTTTTTTGACTGTGTTAAATAATAGCAGTCAGTTTCCTTCACACGTGTGCGTTTCAGTGCCTGCCAGGGCACAGTGTCACCCCAGGGCAACTCATATCTGGTGTAACAGTAGTGTAGATTTAAAAAAAAACACTTTTTTGACTGTGTTAAATAATAGCAGTCAGTTTCCTTCACACGTGTGCATTTCAGTGCCTGCCAGGGCACAGTCTCACCCCAGTGCAACTCATATCTGGTGTAACAGTAGTGTACATTTAAAAAAAACAACACTTTTTTGACTGTGTTAAATAATAGCAGTCAGTTTCCTTCACACGTGTGCGTTTCAGTGCCTGCCTGCCAGGGCACAGTGTCACCCCAGTGCAACTCATATTTGGTGTAACAGTAGTGTAGATTTAAAAAAAAAAAACACTTTTTTGACTGTGTTAAATAATAGCAGTCAGTTTCCTTCACACATGGGCGTTTTAGTGCCTGCCTGCCACGGCACAGTGTCACCCCAGTGCAACTCATATCTGGTGTAACAGTAGTGTACATTTAAAAAAAAAAAAAACATTTTTTTGACTGTGTTAAATAATAGCAGTCAGTTTCCTTCACATGTTTGCGTTTCAGTGCCTGCCTGCCAGGGCACAGTGTCACCCCAGTGCAACTCATATCTGGTGTAACAGTAGTGTAGATTTAAAAAAAAAAAAACACTTTTTTGACTGTGTTAAATAATAGCAGTCAGTTTACTTCACACGTGTGCGTTTCAGGGCCTGCATGCCAGGGCACAGTGTCACCCCAGTGCAACTCATATCTGGTGTAACAGTAGTGTAGATTTAAAAAAACAACAACACTTTTTTGACTGTGTTAAATAATAGCAGTCAGTTTCCTTCACACGTGTGCGTTTCAGTGCCTGCCTGCCAGGGCACAGTGTCACCCCAGTGCAACTCAAATCTGGTTTAACAGTAGTGTAGATTTAAAAAACAACACTTTTTTGACTGTGTTAAATAATAGCAGTCAGTTTCCTTCACATGTGTGCGTTTCAGTGCCTGCCTGCCAGGGCACAGTGTCACCCCAGTGCAACTCATATCTGGTGTAACAGTAGTGTAGATTTAAAAAAAAAAAAAACACTTTTTTGACTGTGTTAAATAATAGCAGTCAGTTTCCTTCACACGTGGGCGTTTCAGTGCCTGCCTGCCAGGGCACAGTGTCACCCCAGTGCAACTCATATCTGGTGTAACAGTAGTGTAGATTTTAAAAAAACAACAACACTTTTTTGACTGTGTTAAATAATAGCAGTCAGTTTCCTTCACGCGTGTGCGTTTCAGGGCCTGCATGCCAGGGCACAGTGTCACCCCAGTGCAACTCAAATCTGGTGTAACAGTAGTGTAGATTTAAAAAACACTTTTTTGACTGTGTTAAATAATAGCAGTCAGTTTCCTTCACACGTGTGCATTTCAGTGCCTGCCTGCCAGGGCACAGTGTCACCCCAGTGCAACTCAAATCTGGTGTAACAGTAGTGTAGATTTAAAAAACAACACTTTTTTGACTGTGTTAAATAATAGCAGTCAGTTTCCTTCACACGTGTGCGTTTCAGTGCCTGCCTGCCAGGGCACAGTGTAACCCCAGTGCAACTCATATCTGGTGTAAGAGTAGTGTATATTTAAAAAAAACAACACTTTTTTGACTGCGTTAAATAATAGCAGTCAGTTTCCTACACACGTGTGCGTTTCAGTGCCTGCCTGACAGGGCACAGTGTCACCCCAGTGCAACTCATATCTGGTGTAACAGTAGTGTAGATTTAAAAAAAAAAACACTTTTTTGACTGCGTTAAATAATAGCAGTCAGTTTCCTTCACACGTGTGCGTTTCAGTGCCTGCCTGACAGGGCACAGTGTCACCCCAGTGCAATTCATATCTGGTGTAACAGTAGTGTAGATTTTTAAAAAAAAACACTTTTTTGACTGTGTTAAATAATAGCAGTCAGTTTCCTTCACACGTGTGCGTTTCAGTGCCTGCCTGCCAGGGCACAGTGTCACCCCAGTGCAACTCATATCTGGTGTAACAGTAGTGTAAATTTAAAAAAAAAAAACACTTTTTTGACTGTGTTAAATAATAGCAGTCAGTTTCCTTCACACGTGTGCGTTTCAGTGCCTGCCAGGGCACAGTGTCACCCCAGGGCAACTCATATCTGGTGTAACAGTAGTGTAGATTTAAAAAAAAAACACTTTTTTGACTGTGTTAAATAATAGCAGTCAGTTTCCTTCACACGTGTGCATTTCAGTGCCTGCCAGGGCACAGTGTCACCCCAGTGCAACTCATATCTGGTGTAACAGTAGTGTACATTTAAAAAAAAAACACTTTTTTGACTGTGTTAAATAATAGCAGTCAGTTTCCTTCACACGTGTGCGTTTCAGTGCCTGCCTGCCAGGGCACAGTGTCACCCCAGTGCAACTCATATCTGGTGTAACAGTAGTGTAGATTTAAAAAAAACAACACTTTTTTGACTGTGTTAAATAATAACAGTCAGTTTCCTTCACACGTGTGCGTTTCAGTGCCTGCCTGCCAGGGCACAGTGTCACCCCAGTGCAACTCATATCTGGTGTAACAGTAGTGTACATTTAAAAAAAAACACTTTTTTGACTGTGTTAAATAATAGCAGTCAGTTTCCTTCACACGTGTGCGTTTCAGTGCCTGCCTGCCAGGGCACAGTGTCACCCCAGTGCAACTCATATCTGGTGTAACAGTAGTGTAGATTTAAAAAAAACAACACTTTTTTGACTGTGTTAAATAATAACAGTCAGTTTCCTTCACACGTGTGCGTTTCAGTGCCTGCCTGCCAGGGCACAGTGTCACCCCAGTGCAACTCATATCTGGTGTAACAGTAGTGTAGATTTAAAAAAAAAACACTTTTTTGACTGTGTTAAATAATAGCAGTCAGTTTCCTTCACACATGGGCGTTTCAGTGCCTGCCTGCCACGGCACAGTGTCACCCCAGTGCAACTCATATCTGGTGTAACAGTAATGTAGATTTAAAAAAAAAACAAACATTTTTTTGACTGTGTTAAATAATAGCAGTCAGTTTCCTTCACATGTGTGCGTTTCAGTGCCTGCCTGCCAGGGCACAGTGTAACCCCAGTGCATTTCATATCTGGTGTAACAGTTGTGTAGATTTAAAAAAAACAACACTTTTTTGACTGTGTTAAATAATAGCAGTCAGTTTCCTTCACCGTTTCAGTGCCTGCCTGCCAGGGCACAGTGTCACCCCAGTGCAACTCATATCTGGTGTAACAGTAGTGTCGATTTAAAAAAAAAAAAAACTTTTTTGACTGTGTTAAATAATAGCAGTCAGTTTCCTTCACACGTGTGCGTTTCAGTGCCTGCCTGCCAGGGCACAGTGTAACCCCAGTGCAACTCATATCTGGTGTAACAGTAGTGTAGATTTAAAAAAAACAACACTTTTTTGACTGTGTTAAATAATAGCAGTCAGTTTCCTTCACACGTGTGCGTTTCAGGGCCTGCATGCCAGGGCACAGTGTCACCCCAGTGCAACTCATATCTGGTGTAACAGTAGTGTCGATTTAAAAAAACAACACTTTTTTGACTGTGTTAAATAATAGCAGTCAGTTTCCTTCACACGTGTGCGTTTCAGTGCCTGCCTGCCAGGGCACAGTGTCACCCCAGTGCAACTCAAATCTGGTGTAACAGTAGTGTAGATTTAAAAAAACAACACTTTTTTGACTGTGTTAAATAATAGCAGTCAGTTTCCTTCACACGTGTGCGTTTCAGTGCCTGCCTGCCAGGGCACAGTGTCACCCCAGTGCAACTCATATCTGGTGTAACAGTAGTGTAAATTTAAAAAAAAAAACCACTTTTTTGACTGTGTTAAATAATAGCAGTCAGTTTCCTTCACACGTGTGCGTTTCAGTGCCTGCCAGGGCACAGTGTCACCCCAGTGCAACTCATATCTGGTGTAACAGTAGTGTAGATTTAAAAAAAAACACTTTTTTGACTGTGTTAAATAATAGCAGTCAGTTTCCTTCACACGTGTGCGTTTCAGTGCCTGCCAGGGCACAGTGTCACCCCAGTGCAACTCATATCTGGTGTAACAGTAGTGTACATTTAAAAAAAAAAACACTTTTTTGACTGTGTTAAATAATAGCAGTCAGTTTCCTTCACACGTGTGCGTTTCAGTGCCTGCCTGCCAGGGCACAGTGTCACCCCAGTGCAACTCATATCTGGTGTAACAGTAGTGTAGATTTAAAAAAAACAACACTTTTTTGACTGTGTTAAATAATAGCAGTCAGTTTCCTTCACACGTGTGCGTTTCAGTGCCTGCCTGCCAGGGCACAGTGTCACCCCAGTGCAACTCATATCTGGTGTAACAGTAGTGTACATTTAAAAAAAAAACACTTTTTTGACTGTGTTAAATAATAGCAGTCAGTTTCCTTCACACGTGTGCGTTTCAGTGCCTGCCTGCCAGGGCACAGTGTCACCCCAGTGCAACTCATATCTGGTGTAACAGTTGTGTAGATTTAAAAAAAACAACACTTTTTTGACTGTGTTAAATAATAACAGTCAGTTTCCTTCACACGTGTGCGTTTCAGTGCCTGCCTGCCAGGGCACAGTGTCACCCCAGTGCAACTCATATCTGGTGTAACAGTAGTGTAGATTTAAAAAAAAAAACACTTTTTTGACTGTGTTAAATAATAGCAGTCAGTTTCCTTCACACATGGGCGTTTCAGTGCCTGCCTGCCACGGCACAGTGTCACCCCAGTGCAACTCATATCTGGTGTAACAGTAATGTAGATTTTAAAAAAAACAAAACATTTTTTTGACTGTGTTAAATAATAGCAGTCAGTTTCCTTCACATGTGTGCGTTTCAGTGCCTGCCTGCCAGGGCACAGTGTAACCCCAGTGCATTTCATATCTGGTGTAACAGTTGTGTAGATTTAAAAAAAACAACACTTTTTTGACTGTGTTAAATAATAGCAGTCAGTTTCCTTCACCGTTTCAGTGCCTGCCTGCCAGGGCACAGTGTCACCCCAGTGCAACTCATATCTGGTGTAACAGTAGTGTCGATTTAAAAAAAACAAAACTTTTTTGACTGTGTTAAATAATAGCAGTCAGTTTCCTTCACACGTGTGCGTTTCAGTGCCTGCCTGCCAGGGCACAGTGTAACCCCAGTGCAACTCATATCTGGTGTAACAGTAGTGTAGATTTAAAAAAAAACAACACTTTTTTGACTGTGTTAAATAATAGCAGTCAGTTTCCTTCACACGTGTGCGTTTCAGGGCCTGCATGCCAGGGCACAGTGTCACCCCAGTGCAACTCATATCTGGTGTAACAGTAGTGTCGATTTAAAAAAAACAACACTTTTTTGACTGTGTTAAATAATAGCAGTCAGTTTCCTTCACACGTGTGCGTTTCAGTGCCTGCCTGCCAGGGCACAGTGTCACCCCAGTGCAACTCAAATCTGGTGTAACAGTAGTGTAGATTTAAAAAACAACACTTTTTTGACTGTGTTAAATAATAGCAGTCAGTTTCCTTCACACGTGTGCGTTTCAGTGCCTGCCTGCCAGGGCACAGTGTAACCCCAGTGCAACTCATATCTGGTGTAAGAGTAGTGTATATTTAAAAAAAACAACACTTTTTTGACTGCGTTAAATAATAGCAGTCAGTTTCCTACACACGTGTGCGTTTCAGTGCCTGCCTGACAGGGCACAGTGTCACCCCAGTGCAACTCATATCTGGTGTAACAGTAGTGTAGATTTAAAAAAAAAAACACTTTTTTGACTGCGTTAAATAATAGCAGTCAGTTTCCTTCACACGTGTGCGTTTCAGTGCCTGCCTGACAGGGCACAGTGTCACCCCAGTGCAATTCATATCTGGTGTAACAGTAGTGTAGATTTAAAAAAAAAAAACACTTTTTTGACTGTGTTAAATAATAGCAGTCAGTTTCCTTCACACGTGTGCGTTTCAGTGCCTGCCTGCCAGGGCACAGTGTCACCCCAGTGCAACTCATATCTGGCGTAACAGTAGTGTAAATTTAAAAAAAAACAACACTTTTTTGACTGTGTTAAATAATAGCAGTCAGTTTCCTTCACACGTGTGCGTTTCAGTGCCTGCCAGGGCACAGTGTCACCCCAGGGCAACTCATATCTGGTGTAACAGTAGTGTAGATTTAAAAAAAAACACTTTTTTGACTGTGTTAAATAATAGCAGTCAGTTTCCTTCACACGTGTGCATTTCAGTGCCTGCCAGGGCACAGTGTCACCCCAGTGCAACTCATATCTGGTGTAACAGTAGTGTACATTTAAAAAAAAACACTTTTTTGACTGTGTTAAATAATAGCAGTCAGTTTCCTTCACACGTGTGCGTTTCAGTGCCTGCCTGCCAGGGCACAGTGTCACCCCAGTGCAACTCATATCTGGTGTAACAGTAGTGTAGATTTAAAAAAAACAACACTTTTTTGACTGTGTTAAATAATAACAGTCAGTTTCCTTCACACGTGTGCGTTTCAGTGCCTGCCTGCCAGGGCACAGTGTCACCCCAGTGCAACTCATATCTGGTGTAACAGTAGTGTAGATTTAAAAAAAAAACACTTTTTTGACTGTGTTAAATAATAGCAGTCAGTTTCCTTCACACATGGGCGTTTCAGTGCCTGCCTGCCACGGCACAGTGTCACCCCAGTGCAACTCATATCTGGTGTAACAGTAATGTAGATTTTAAAAAAAAACAAACATTTTTTTGACTGTGGTAAATAATAGCAGTCAGTTTCCTTCACATGTGTGCGTTTCAGTGCCTGCCTGCCAGGGCACAGTGTAACCCCAGTGCATTACATATCTGGTGTAACAGTTGTGTAGATTTAAAAAAAACAACACTTTTTTGACTGTGTTAAATAATAGCAGTCAGTTTCCTTCACCGTTTCAGTGCCTGCCTGCCAGGGCACAGTGTCACCCCAGTGCAACTCATATCTGGTGTAACAGTAGTGTTGATTTAAAAAAAAAAAAACTTTTTTGACTGTGTTAAATAATAGCAGTCAGTTTCCTTCACACGTGTGCGTTTCAGTGCCTGCCTGCCAGGGCACAGTGTAACCCCAGTGCAACTCATATCTGGTGTAACAGTAGTGTATATTTAAAAAAAACAGCACTTTTTTGACTGTGTTAAATAATAGCAGTCAGTTTCCTTCACACGTGTGCGTTTCAGTGCCTGCCAGGGCACAGTGTCACCCCAGTGCAACTCATATCTGGTGTAACAGTAGTGTAGATTTAAAAAAAACCCACTTTTTTTACTGCGTTAAATAATAGCAGTCAGTTTCCTTCACACGTGTGCGTTTCAGTGCCTGCCTGACAGGGCACAGTGTCACCCCAGTGCAATTCATATCTGGTGTAACAGTAGTGTATATTTAAAAAAAACAACACTTTTTTGACTGTGTTAAATAATAGCAGTCAGTTTCCTTCACACGTGTGCGTTTCAGTGCCTGCCAGGGCACAGTGTAACCCCAGTGCAACTCATATCTGGTGTAACAGTAGTGTATATTTAAAAAAAACAACACTTTTTTGACTGTGTTAAATAATAGCAGTCAGTTTCCTTCACACGTGTGCGTTTCAGTGCCTGCCAGGGCACAGTGTCACCCCAGTGCAACTCATATCTGGTGTAACAGTAGTGTAGATTTAAAAAAAAAAACACTTTTTTGACTGCGTTAAATAATAGCAGTCAGTTTCCTTCACACGTGTGCGTTTCAGTGCCTGCCTGACAGGGCACAGTGTCACCCCAGTGCAATTCATATCTGGTGTAACAGTAGTGTAGATTTAAAAAAAAAAACACTTTTTTGACTGTGTTAAATAATAGCAGTCAGTTTCCTTCACACGTGTGCGTTTCAGTGCCTGCCTGCCAGGGCACAGTGTGACCCCAGTGCAACTCATATCTGGTGTAACAGTAGTGTAAATTTAAAAAAAAAACAACACTTTTTTGACTGTGTTAAATAATAGCAGTCAGTTTCCTTCACGCGTGTGCGTTTCA
This sequence comes from Bombina bombina, assembly GCF_027579735.1. Classification (NCBI taxonomy): domain Eukaryota; kingdom Metazoa; phylum Chordata; class Amphibia; order Anura; family Bombinatoridae; genus Bombina; species Bombina bombina. Next base: position 987,315,449 of record NC_069502.1, read on the forward strand.
GGGCCTGCATGCCAGGGCACAGTGTCACCCCAGTGCAACTCAAATCTGGTGTAACAGTAGTGTAGATTTAAAAAAAACCCACTTTTTTGACTGCATTAAATAATAGCAGTCAGTTTCCTTCACATGTGTGCGTTTCAGTGCCTGCCTGACAGGGCACAGTGTCACCCCAGTGCAACTCATATCTGGTGTGACAGTAGTGTACATTTAAAAAAACAACACTTTTTTGACTGTGTTAAATAATAGCAGTCAGTTTCCTTCACATGTGTGCGTTTCAGTGCCTGCCTGCCAGGGCACAGTGTCACCCCAGTGCAACTCATATCTGGTGTAACAGTAGTGTAGATTTAAAAAAAAAAATACTTTTTTGACTGTGTTAAATAATAGCAGTCAGTTTCCTTCACACGTGGGCGTTTCAGTGCCTGCCTGCCAGGGCACAGTGTCACCCCAGTGCAACTCATATCTGGTGTAACAGTAGTATAGATTTAAAAAAAAAAAAACATTTTTTTGACTGTGTTAAATAATAGCAGTCAGTTTCCTTCACATGTTTGCGTTTCAGTGCCTGCCTGCCAGGGCACAGTGTCACCCCAGTGCAACTCATATCTGGTGTAACAGTAGTGTAGATTTAAAAAAAAAAACACTTTTTTGACTGTGTTAAATAATAGCAGTCAGTTTCCTTCACACGTGTGCGTTTCAGGGCCTGCATGCCAGGGCACAGTGTCACCCCAGTGCAACTCATATCTGGTGTAACAGTAGTGTCGATTTAAAAAAAACAACACTTTTTTGACTGTGTTAAATAATAGCAGTCAGTTTCCTTCACACGTGTGCGTTTCAGTGCCTGCCTGCCAGGGCACAGTGTCACCCCAGTGCAACTCATATCTGGTGTAACAGTAGTGTATATTTAAAAAAAACAACACTTTTTTGACTGCGTTAAATAATAGCAGTCAGTTTCCTTCACACATGTGCGTTTCAGTGCCTGCCTGACAGGGCACAGTGTCACCCCAGTGCAATTCATATCTGGTGTAACAGTAGTGTAGATTTAAAAAAAAAAACACTTTTTTGACTGTGTTAAATAATAGCAGTCAGTTTCCTTCACACGTTTGCGTTTCAGTGCCTGCCTGCCAGGGCACAGTGTCACCCCAGTGCAACTCTTATCTGGTGTAACAGTAGAGTAAATTTAAAAAAAAAAACACTTTTTTGACTGTGTTAAATAATAGCAGTCAGTTTCCTTCACACGTGTGCGTTTCAGTGCCTGCCAGGGCACAGTGTCACCCCAGTGCAACTCATATCTGGTGTAACAGTAGTATAGATTTAAAAAAAACAACATTTTTTTGACTGTGTTAAATAATAGCAGTCAGTTTCCTTCACACGTGTTCGTTTCAGTGCCTGCCTGCCAGGGCACAGTGTCACCCCAGTGCAACTCATATCTGGTGTAACAGTAGTGTACATTTAAAAGAAACAACACTTTTTTTGACTGTGTTAAATAATAGCAGTCAGTTTCCTTCACATGTGTGCGTTTCAGTGCCTGTCTGCCAGGGCACAGTGTCACCCCAGTGCAACTCATATCTGGTTTAACAGTAGTGTAGATTTAAAAAAAAAAAAAAAACACTTTTTTGACTGTGTTAAATAATAGCAGTCAATTTCCTTCACACATGTGCGTTTCAGTGCCTGCCTGCCAGGGCACAGTGTCACCCCAGTGCAACTCATATCTGGTGTAACAGTAGTGTAGATTTAAAAAAAACAACACTTTTTTGACTGTGTTAAATAATAGCAGTCAGTTTCCTTCACACGTGTGCGTTTCAGGGCCTGCATGCCAGGGCACAGTGTCACCCCAGTGCAACTCATATCTGGTGTAACAGTAGTGTAGATTAAAAAAAAAACACTTTTTTGACTGTGTTAAATAATAGCAGTCAGTTTCCTTCACACGTGGGCGTTTCAGTGCCTGCCTGCCAGGGCACAGTGTCACCCCAGTGCAACTCATATATGGTGTAACAGTAGTGTAGATTTAAAAAAAAACAACACTTTTTTGACTGTGTTAAATAATAGCAGTCAGTTTCCTTCACACGTGTGCGTTTCAGGGCCTGCATGCCAGGGCACATTGTCACCCCAGTGCAACTCATATCTGGTGTAACAGTAGTGTAGATTTAAAAAAAAACAACACTTTTTTGACTGCGTTAAATAATAGCAGTCAGTTTCCTTCACACGTGTGCGTTTCAGTGCCTGCCTGCCAGGGCACAGTGTCACCCCAGTGCAACTCATATCTGGTGTAACAGTAGTGTAGATTTAAAAAACAACACTTTTTTGACTGTGTTAAATAATAGCAGTCAGTTTCCTTCACACGTGTGCGTTTCAGTGCCTGCCTGACAGGGCACAGTGTCACCCCAGTGCAACTCATATCTTGTGTAACAGTAGTGTAGATTTAAAAAAAAAAACACTATTTTGACTGTGTTAAATAATAGCAGTCAGTTTCCTTCACACGTGTGCGTTTCAGTGCCTGCCTGCCAGGGCACAGTGTCACCCCAGTGCAACTCATATCTGTTGTAACAGTAGTGTAAATTTAAAAACAACAACACTTTTTTGACTGTGTTAAATAATAGCAGTCAGTTTCCTTCACACGTGTACGTTTCAGTGCCTGCCTGCCTGCCTGCCAGGGCACAGTGTCACCCCAGTGCAACTCATATCTGGTGTAACAGTAGTGTAGATTTAAAAAAAAAAACCACTATTTTGACTGTGTTAAATAATAGCAGTCAGTTTCCTTCACACGTGTGCGTTTCAGTGCCTGCCTGCCAGGGCACAGTGTCACCCCAGTGCAACTCATATCTGTTGTAACAGTAGTGTAGATTTAAAAACAACAACACTTTTTTGACTGTGTTAAATAATAGCAGTCAGTTTCCTTCACACGTGTACGTTTCAGTGCCTGCCTGCCTGCCAGGGCACAGTGTCACCCCAGTGCAACTCATATCTGGTGTAACAGTAGTGTAGATTTAAAAAAAAAAAAAACTTTTTTGACTGTGTTAAATAATAGCAGTCAGTTTCCTTCACACGTGTGAGTTTCAGTGCCTGCCAGGGCACAGTGTTACACCAGTGCAACTCATATCTGGTGTAACAGTAGTGTACATTTAAAAAAAAAAAAAAAAATGTTTTGACTGTGAAATAATAGCAGTCAGTTTCCTTCACACTTGTGCGTTTCAGTGCCTGCCAGGGCACAGTGTCACCCCAGTGCAACTCCTATCTGGTGTAACAGTAGTGTACATTTAAAAAAAAAAAAAACTTTTTTTACTGTGTTAAATAATAGCAGTCAGTTTCCTTCACACGTGTGAGTTTCAGTGCCTGCCAGGGTACAGTGTCACACCAGTGCAACTCCTATCTGGTGTAACAGTAGTGTACATTTAAAAAAAAAAAAAACTTTTTTTACTGTGTTAAATAATAGCAGTCAGTTTCCTTCACACGTGTGAGTTTCAGTGCCTGCCAGGGTACAGTGTCACACCAGTGCAACTCATATCTGGTGTAACAGTAGTGTACATTTAAAAAAAAAAAAAAAATGTTTTGACTGTAATAGATTGAATAGCAGTTAGTTGTCTGCAAGCATGTGTGTCAGGCCTACAGCATCTACTCTGCCAACTTCTGCCTGTGCACAGTGCCACTCATATCTGTTGTCACAGTAGCTTGCACGCATAGTACCACTAATCGAAAAAAAAATGACAGGCAGAGGCAGGCCACCCCGCCGAGGCGGTCGTGTTCGTGGTGCTGTGATTCCCTTTGGCCCTAGAAAAATGCCCAGTGTTAAGAGGCCACGTACGCCGAACTCGAACAGTTCTGAGGACATAGTTAACTGGCTAACACAGGACACCCAATCTTCTACAGCTTCCGCTCGGAACCTTGATGCACCATCCTCCTCCAGCTTATCTTCAGGCACCTCTCTAGTTACCACTCGCCCGCCTGCAGCCACCACCAACACTAGCACCACAGCCGCTTCACTTGATCTGTCAAAGGAGTTATTTACACATCAGTTGGAAGAAATGAGTGATAGTGATGCGCAACCATTATTGCCAGAGGATGTAGATAACAGGGATATGTCTGTGATGATGATGATGTTGTACCCGCTACTGCTTCCTTTGTTGAGTTGTCAGATACAAGTGAAGCGTTTGATGATGACGATGCGTCCGTGAATGTCACGTGGGTGCCCGCTAGAAGAGAAGAAGACGAGGGGGTAAGTTCAGATGGGGAGACAGAGAGGAGGAGGAGACGAGTTGGAAGGAGGGGGAGGTCATCACAAGGAGCTAGTGGCACAGTCAGACAGCATGCATCGGCACCCGGGGTCAGCCAGACAGCACGCCAATCAACGCATGCTGTTGCCACCACCAGAATGCCGTCATCGCAGAGCTCAGCAGTGTGGCATTTTTTTTGTGTGTCTGCCTCTGACAACAGTGATGCCATTTGCAACCTGTGCCAAAAGAAACGTAGTCGTGGGAAGTCCAACACCCACCTAGGTACAACTGCTTTGCGAAGGCACATGATCGCACATCACAAACGCCTATGGGATGAACACATGAGTACAAGCAGCACACAAACTCAAAGCCGCCATCCTCCTCCTGGTCCAGCATCTTCAGCCACGTCAACCACTGCTGTCCTCCTTGCCCCCTCTCAACCATCCGCCACCCCATGTCTCGCTTTGAGCAGATCTTGCTCATCTGCCCACAGTCAGGTGTCTGTCAAGGACATGTTTGAGCGTAAGAAGCCAATGTCACAAAGTCCCCCCCTTGCCCGGCATCTGACAGCTGGCTTGACTGAACTCTTAGCCTGCCAGCTTTTACCATAAAAGCTGGTGGAGTCTGAGGCGTTCAAAAAATTTGTAGCTATTGGGACACCGCAGTGGAAGGTACCCGGCCGAAATTTCTTTGCACAAAAGGCAATCCCCAACCTGTACTCGATTGTGCAAAAGGAAGTAATAGCATGTCTGGCACAGAGTGTTGGGGCAAGGGTCCATCTGACCACTGATACCTGGTCTGCAAAGCATGGTCAGGGCAGGTATATCACCTACACTGCGCATTTGGGTAAACCTGCTGACGGCTGCCAAGCATGGAATGCGTGGCTCTGCAGAGGAGTTGGAGACACCGCCACGACTTGCAGGCAGGCCTGCTGCCACCTCATCTACTCCTCCTACTCCATCCTTTTCCATAACCCCCTCGGCTGAGTCCTCTTCTGCTGCTGCGTCTTGCTCCACATCAATGGCACCCCCCCAGCTCCCCAGGTACTATTCCACATCCTGGATACGGCAGTTTCACGCCGTCTTGGGGTTGACTTGCCTGAAAGCAGAGAGTCACACCAGACCAGCACTCCTGTCCGCCCTGAACGCACAGGTGGATCAGTGGCTGACTCCGCACCAACTGGAGATCGGCAAAGTGGTTAGTGACAACGGAAGAAATTTGGTGGCGGCATTGAATTTGGGCAAGTTGACACATGTGCAGTGCATGGCACATGTGTGTAATCTGATCGTACAACGCTTTGTGCATAAGTACCCAGGCTTACAGGATGTCATGAAGCAGGCCAGGAAGGTGTGTGGCCATTTCAGGCATTCCTACACGGCCATGGCGCACTTTTCAGATATCCAGCGGCGAAACAACATGCCAGTGAGGAGCTTGATTTGCGACAGCCCGACACGGTGGAATTCAACACTCCTAATGTTCGACCGCCTGATCCAACAAGAAAAAGCGGTTAACGACTATTTGTATGACCAGGGTGCTAGGACAGCCTCTGCGGAGCTGGGAATTTTTTTGCCACGTTACTGGACGCTCATGCGCAATGCCTGAAGGCTCATGCGTCCTTTTTTTGAGGAGGTGACAAGCCTAGTCAGTCGCACCAAAGGCACCATCAGTGACATCATACCATTTGTTTTCTTCCTGGATCGTGCCCTGCGAAGAGTGCTGGATCAGGCCATAGATGAGCGTGAAGAGGAAGAGTTGTGGTCACCATCACCACCAGAAACAGCCATATCAGCATCGCTTGCTGGACCTGTGGCAACACTGGAAGAGGATTGTGAGGAAGAGGAGTCAGAGGAGGAATTTGGCTTTGAGGAGGAGGAAGACCAACCACAACAGGCATCCCAGGGTGCTCGTTGTCACCTATCTGATACCCGTGGTGTTGTACGTGGCTGGGGGAATGAACATACCTTCAGTGAGATCACTGCGGACGAGGAACGGGACATGAGTAGCTCGGCATCCAACCTTGTGCAAATGGGGTCTTTCATGCTGTTGTGCCTGTTGAGGGACCCTCGTATAAAATGGCTGAAGGAGAACGACCTGTACTGGGTGTCCATGCTACTAGACCCCCAGTATAAGCATAAAGTGCCTGAAATGTTACAGAATTACCGCAAGTCGGAAAGGATGCAGCAGTTCCAAAATAAATTAAAAAGTATGCTTTACACAGCGTATAAGGGTGATGTCACAGCACAACGGGAATCTAACAGGGGAAGAGGTGAAAGTAATCCTCCTCTCCAACCACCACGCCGGCAAGGACAGGATGCTTTACAGACGTGTTGTTGATGGAGGACATGCAGAGCTTTTTAAGTCCTACGCATCACCACAGCCCTTCGGGGTCCACCCTCAGAGAACGACTCGACCGATAGGTAGCAGACTACCTCGCCTCAACTGCAGATATCGACACTCTAAGGAGCGATGAACCCCTTGACTACTGGGTGTGCAGGCTTGACCTGTGGCCTGAGATATCCCAATTTGCGATAGAACTCCTGGCCTGCCCCGCTTCAAGTGTCCTGTCAGAAAGGACCTTCAGTGCAGCAGGAGGTATTGTCACTGAGAAGAGAAGTCGCCTAGGTAAAAAAGTCTAGATTACCTCACCTTTATTAAGATGAATGAGGGATGGATCCCAAAGGGACTGACAGTGGGCGATACATTCGACTAAAAAAGGCCTGATGAGATGAGCTGCCTTGGGCTAAAAATGGTCCACACGCTGCTGTATTTTATCTCTGAATGCCGGATGACTTGCGTGACTAATCCGCCACCAACTAGAGTTCAAGCCGCAATATTTTAGGGCACTTTCTGCCTGGGAAACAAACATCATTTTTTCTGGCCGCTGCCACAGCAGAGGCTGCAACAATACCTAATTTTTCAGGCATGTGTACATGCTTAATTTTTCTGGCCTCTGGTGCTGCACTGTGGCTTCAAAAACCAACCAAAAAAAAGGCACATAACAGGGATTAAACTGATAGGAATAGTACTACTTAACACACCACTCCTATCTGGTGGCACATTAGATTGCACGCGCAGTGCCCCAAATTTGAAGCAGGAGGTCCGACCAAGCATCTTTTTCCATCTCCCGGTTCCTAAAATCGATGCCATATACACGTCCCCTGATAGGGGACGTAACAGGGATTAAACTGATAAGAATAGAACTATAAGAAAGAAAAGAGGGCGCAGCTTCATCCGGTAAAAAAGTTCATCTTTATTTATTTAAGTACATGGATAAAATTCCAGCAGCAGCAGGAAACATAGAACAGGGATGAAAGGTCTGACTAGGTTTACGATTACGGCGAGATAGCCGAAACTAGTCAGACCTTTCATCCCTGTTCTATGTTTCCTGCTGCTGCTGGAATTTTATCCATGTACTTAAATAAATAAAGATGAACTTTTTTACCGGATGAAGCTGCGCCCTCTTTTCTTTCTTATTATTCACACATTGGATTACAAGGAATCCTCTTTTGCAGTCTCTGTCCGACATCCCCGGTCCTACCTTCTTAGCGTTTAATGCTTCAGTTTGGAAGCGGATTGTCATCTCAGGAAGGATTCACCACGGAGCGGTTCAGCCAATGGGCTCGCAGTCTCACACACACCCCCAGTTTAGACGTCATGCCTAGGCGCCGGGACGCTTGAAACAGAGAAAGATCAGCAGCGTTACACGCCAAGCGGAGGATCTCTATCAGCGCATACCTTGTACAGCCTTGAGCAGTTAATCGTCTAGAATCGGAGAAGATTTTGGCAGAAGGGTGAGTTTGTTTCACTCTATTCCGCAATGGTGGATGCCTGTTTTTCCTTATCACTGGGGGTGTTTGCTGTGTAGACCTGCTGGGGCACATACCGCCACTACTAAACTGACCTTTGTGAAGATTCCACGATATTGGTTTGGAATATTAATATTGGAGAGACACACTAGTTTTCAATTTGGAAATATTTTCTTTGTTGCTATAAGAATAGAACTACTTAACACACCACTCCTATCTTGTGGCACATTAGATTGCACGCGCAGTGCCCCAAATTTGAAGTAGGAGGACCGACCAAGCATCTTTTTCCATCTCCTGGTTCCTAAAATCGATGCCATATACACGTCCCCTGATAGGGAACGTAACAGGGATTAAACTGATAAGAATAGAACTACTTAACACACCACTCCTATCTGGTGGCACATTAGATTGTACGCGCAGTGCCCCAAATTTGAAGTAGGAGGACCGACCAAGCATCTTTTTCCATCTCCTGGTTCCTAAAATCGATGCCATATACACGTCCCCTGATAGGGAACGTAACAGGGATTAAACTGATAAGAATAGAACTACTTAACACACCACTCCTATCTGGTGGCACATTAGATTGCACGCGCAGTGCCCCAAATTTGAAGTAGGAGGACCGACCAAGCATCTTTTTCCATCTCCCGGTTCCTAAAATCGATGCCATATACACGTCCCCTGATAGGGGACGTATCAGAGATTAAACTGATAAGAATAGAACTACTTAACACACCACTCCTATCTGGTGGCACATTAGATTGCACGCGCAGTGCCCCAAATTTGAAGTAGGAGGACCGACCAAGCATCTTTTTCAATCTCCCGGTTCCTAAAATCGATGCCATATACACGTCCCCTGATAGGGGACGTAACAGGGATTAAACTGATAAGAATAGTACTACTTAACACACCACTCCTATCTGCTGGCACATTAGATTGCACGCGCAGTGCCCCAAATTTGAAGTAGGAGGACCGACCAAGCATCTTTTTCCATCTCCCAGTTCCTAAAATTGATGCCATATACACGCCCCTGATAGGGGACGCAACAGGGAATTAAACTGATAGGAATAGTACTACTTAACACACCACTCCTATCTAGTGGCACATTAGATTGCATGCGCAGTGCCCCAAATTTGAAGTAGGAGGACCGACCAAGCATCTTTTTCCATCTCCTGGTTCCTAAAATCGATGCCATATACACGTCCCCTGATAGGGGACGTAACAGGGATTAAACTGATAGGAATAGTACTACTTAACACACCTTATAATAATGCAGAGAGAGGCAATGCAGAGAGAGGAATCTGAAGAAGAGGAGTCAGAGGAGGAAGGTGGCTTTGAGGAGGTGGAAGACCAAACACAGCAGGTGTCCCAGGGGGCTTGTTGTCACCTTTCGGGGACCCTTGGTGTTGTACGTGGCTGGGTGGAGGAAGAGACCTTCAATGACATCAGTGAGGACAAGGAACGGGACATGGCAAGTTTGGTATCCAACCTTGTGCAAATGGGGAGTTTGTGGTTGTGCAAATGGACTGTTTGCGGTTGTTTGCGGTGCGTTAAAGGGACAGTCTAGGCCAAAATAAACTTTCATGATTCCGATAGAGCATGTAATTTTAAACAATTTTCCAATTTACTTTTATCACCAATTTTGCTTTGTTCTCTTGGTATTCTTAGTTGAAAGCTTAACCTAGGAGGTTCATATGCTAATTTCTTAGACCTTGAAGCCCACCTCTTTCAGATTGCATTTTAACAGTTTTTCACCACTAGAGGGTGTTAGTTCACGTATTTCATATAGATAACACTGTGCTCATGCACGAGAAGTTATCTGGGAGCAGGCACTGATTGGCTAGACTGCAAGTCTGCCAAAAGAACTGAAAAAAGGGGCAGTTTGCAGAGGCTTAGATACAAGATAATCACAGAGGTTAAAAGTATATTATTATAAATGTGTTAGTTATGCAAAACTGGGAAATGGGTAATAAAGGGATTATCTATCTTTTAAAACAATAAAAATTCTGGTGTAGATTGTCTCGTTAAACGGGGAGTTTGGACTGTCACTGTGAAGCGGGCGTAACCCTTACACTACCTGATCGATACAACATCATACCTGATGTTTTAAAGCACGTTATTCCAAACAATTTAGGAATGTTAGGTGATTTATGCCCTTTATGGATTAAAACCAGACTCTGCATCAACTATGTAATATTCCATGGGAGTTTTGCCATGGATCCCCCTCCGGCATGCCACAGTCCAGGTGTTAGTCGCCTTGAAACAACTTTTCCATCACTATTGTGGCCAGAAAGAGTCCCTGTGGGTTTTAAAATTCGCCTGCCTATTGAAGTCTATGGCGGTTTGTCCGGTTCGCTCGTTCGCGCACAGTCGTGGAAGTTCGCGTTCGCCGTTCGCGAACCCAAATTTTTATGTTTGCGACATCACTATAAAGATGATTGATAATAGTGACTGCGAATGTGCAGGGACTGGCATTGCACAAGCATTTCACGAGTATGCTATTTGCTACAGCGGGTCATGTCCGCCCGCACAATGATAAATAATCTCCTGCAATGTAAAATTTTTTTTATATAAGAACAATCAAATTGTGGAATTCATTACCTGAGGAGGTAGTAAATGCCAAAACCTTAGATACATTTAAAAATGGATTAGATACATTTCTGGTTAGAAACAGAATTCAGGTATATGATTGTGTTAAATGGGTCACCTTTTTAATGGGATTAATTAAGCTCAACTGGAGCACTTGAGATATATTTTTTGCTTAATAATTTGGACTCTTTAAATAAATAAATAATGTAGACACAATAAACATATCATATTTTAAAAAACTAATACAGGCATATATTTTTTTTTTACAAATATGCCTGCACCTGTATCATTTGTTTAAAAAGTAAGCCATGTTACTGCTTAACTAATACCTATATTAGTCAACTAATGCAAGATGCATGGCTTACTTTTTAAACAAATGATACAGGTGCAGGCATATTTGTAAAAAAAAAAATATATATATATGCCTGTATTAGTTTTTTAGCATGGCTTATTTTTTCAACAACTGATGCAGGGACAAGGGGCATGGCTTATTATGTTACAAAATATGCAGAGCTATGTCACTTTATCAAATATAAAACTTTTTCAGAAGTAGTAATTTATACATTTTAATTTGCTGTGATAATCCCCTGTAAGCGCACAATAAAAAATTCTAATTACCACAAAGCAAGACAGCAGCAAGCAGCAGATTCAGCAGGCAGGCTCTCATAATATCCATGCACGCTGCGCCATTGCTAGGGACGCGGCGTCCTCTCATGCTCATTGCCTAGGGCTGTGTCAGCTCAGGATGCGTGCGGTGCTGACATCATCGCCGCATGCTCCTGATGCCGGCCGGTCTCTTGGCGCCAATTCTGAGGTATTTCAGTGGGCAGCAAACGACCTGTCACTGCCCAAGTATAGTTGCTATTTCTTGTGCTCCTGGGACTGACAGATCATTTGCTGGACTGATATATTGTTGCCTGAACCCTGCCTGTCTCACTACACTAACTGGTTAACCCCTAATCTGCTGGACTGATATCTTGTTGCCTGAACCCTGCCTGTCTCACTATGCTAACTGGTTAACCCCTAATCTGCTGGACTGATACCTTGTTGCCTGAACCCTGCCTGTCTCACTATGCTAACTGGTTAACCCCTAATCTGCTGGGCTGATACCTTGTTGCCTGAACCCTGCCTGTCTCACTATGCTAACTGTTTAACCCCTGATTTGCTGGACTGGTTTACTGTTGCCATTTCCTGTCTGCCAAATTTGCCTTGTGGTGTCCTGCCTGTGGTGAGTACCGCTCTCCTAATTTTCCTGATATTCTCTGCTCTGGGATATTCCCTATCTATCCAGCTCGATGCCGCGATAACAAGACTACTGGCCGAATTCAGTCTGATAGAGGAGTATCCCACGAGCCTTACATTATACTTGGGCCATGGAACCAGATGAGGTGGCACGAGCTGTTTATCTCCAAGGACAGATGTTGGAAACCCATACTACACAATTTCAGAATATGGATTCCAAGCTGGAGGCTATCACTGCTCAACTCTACTTACTAGTCACTTTGAGGGGTACTGCTCCTGTTGTTACACCGCCAGTCCCTGCTCCCAGTAATGTGACTTCTCCCTCTGCTTCTGGAAACATACCCGGATACCTTTGCCTGACAAGTATGAAGGTACTACGGATTGTAGGACTTTCCTTAACCAATGCAGGCTGCACTTCCGTAATGATCCCCGCACCTTTCAGTCTCCCCAGTCAAGGGTCACCTTTATTATTTCCTTGCTGAAAGACAAGGCCCTAGCCTGGGTCTCTCCTCTTCTGGAACAGGATGCTCCACTCCTGCATGATGCTGATGATTTCATTTCTGCTTTTTATGCTGTGTTTGGGACTTCAGGCCGTACCTCTGCTGTGGAGTATTCCCTCCTGGATCTTCACCGTGGCTCAGTTTGCCGTTGAGTTTCACACCTTGGCACTTGAAACCACTTGGGATGGCAGTGCTCTCAAGGCAGCCTTTAGGAGGGGTCTGCATGAACGCATCAAAGATGAACTCACCTATCCTTCTTCTTTGGATAGCTTTATAGCACTTTGTATCAGCCTGGACTCTCGCTTTCAGGAGAGACAAGCGGAGAGAGACCGAACAAGGATGGTCCTTCCTTCCCGTCCCCCTGTTTGTCCGGTCCAGGTGATATCCTCTACCCCTTCTGCAGCTCCAGTTACCTCAGTAGAGGAACCCATGGACCTCTCCTCCTTCAAACCTTCGGAGTCTGAGAGACAGAGAAGAAGGAGACTGAGACTATGCTTTTATTGTGGCTCTAACTCCCATCAACTAAAGGGCTGTGACATTCAGCCGGGAAATGTCAATGCTTAGAGGATAACACAGGGGTACCTCTAAGCATGATCTCTACCAAATCCCTCATTCCTCTCGGATCCTGGTACCCGTCACCCTTACTTTCCTTCAGAATACTGTCCACACTCAGGATTTCATTGATCCAGGGGCAGCTGGCAACTTCCTGGATCACCGTTTTATGATTCAAGCTGGTCTTCCACTTCTACAGAAAAGACATTGTCTCAAGATATCTACGCTGGATGGCTCTCCCCTTGGTTCAGGCTTGATCCATTTTGAGCCAGCGCCCCTGACCCTGACCATCGGTGTTCTTCATACTGAACAGCTCCAGTTCGAGGTCACTCATTCCCCAGCTCAGCCTGTCATCCTTGGCCTCCCTTGGCTTCGCTTACACAATCCACAGTTCGACTGGGCTGAGGGACAATTGGCTTCTTGGGGTGCCTCCTGTTTCCACTCCTGATCTGCTAAAGTCACTCCTCTGCTCCGCATTCCCATAGCCAACATCAAGACTCCCTCCATCCTTCCTTCGGCATATGCAGACTTTGTTGATGTCTTTGAGAAAAAAGCATCCGATGTGCTGCCACCCCACCGTCCCTATGACTGTAAGATTGACCTCCTTCCCGGAGCACCACTTCCTAAGGGCAGCACGTATCCACTCTCCTAGGCTGAAACCAAATCCATGGAGGAGTACATCCAAGAGAACGTAGCTAAAGGTTTCATTTGCCCTTCTTCCTCTCCTGCTGGAGCTGGCTTCTTTTTTGTTTGTAAGAAGTATGGTGGGCTCAGACCCTGCATAGACTACAGGGCCTTGAACAACATAACCATCAAGAATCGCTATCCCATACCACTGATCACTGAATTGTATGACTCACTCCAGGATGCTCGCTTCTTTACTAAATTGGACTTACGTGGGGCATACAATTTAATTCGCATCTCTCCAGGTCACAAATGGAAGACAGCCTTCATCACAAGATCGGGGCATTATGAGTACCTTGTAATGCCCTTTGGGCTGAGTAATGCCCCTGCAGTCTTCCAGGCATTTGTCAACGACGTCTTTCGTGACCTCCTCAACCGCACTATCATTGTCTACCTGGATGATATCCTTGTTTTCTCTTCCACTTTAGAGGAGCATTACAGGCACGTGAGACAGGTGCTTCTTCATCTCAGGGATAGCTCTTTGGTAGCCAAGCTAGAAAAATGTGAGTTTGATCAAGTCCGAATCCAATTCCTTGGATATGAAATCTCAAAGGAGGGTTTTGCCATGGATCCTGCTAAACTCACCGCTGTACTAGAATGGCCTCAACCTACCTCCTTAAAGAATTACAGAGGTTCTTGGGGTTCTCCAATTATTACCGCAAGTTCATAAAGAACTTTTCTCAAATGGTCGCTCCTCTCACGGAATAAGAACTGTAAACATTGGCCCCCTAAGGCCATAAATGCCTTTTCTTGTCTGAAAAAGGCATTCTGTTCTGCTCCTGTGCTCCGCAATCCTGATCCTGACCTACACTTCACTTCAGAGGTTGATGCCTCCGAGGTAGGGGCTGGAGCAGTTCTTACCCAAAGAGACCCTCTGACTTCCAAATCACACCCTGTAGCCTTCTTTTCTAAACGTTTCACTCCTGCTGAGAGGAACTATGATGTGGGTAATCGCGAACTCTTAGCCATTAAAATGGCCTTAACTAAATGGCGTCACTGGTTGGAGGGCACCGCCAATCCTATTCAAATCCTCACCGACCATAGGAATCTGACTTACCTAGAAACTTCTCATCAACTCAACCCTTGTCAGGCCAGGTGGGCCTTGTTCTTTTCCCATTTTCACTTTGTGGTTTCCTACCTTCCTGGAACCAAGAACAAAAAGGTCGGACGCCCTTTCCCGTCAGTTCCCTTACTCAAGTGACTCCTCCGAAGCTCCTATTGAGCATATCATACCATGCTCCTGTGTGATCGCTCAACTCAATACCACTCTTCTGCAAAGATTGCAACATGCTCAGTTAAGTAAACCTCCTGGAGCCCTCATGGCCTCTGATATCCTCTTTGTACCTCGGAACTTCCGTATCCCTGTGCTAGCCTGGGCTCATGATAGCAAACTCTCTGGACATCCTGGTTCAACTAGGCCCTTCTGGCGTCTTTGCCAACATGTTTGGTGGCCTACTATGAAGTCTGATGCTCAGGACTACGTGAAAGCCTGCACAATTTGTGTTGCCAACAAGACTAACCGATCCTTGCCTTCTGGCTTGCTCCAACCATTGTCCATTCCCAAACAAACCCTGGACACATAACAATGGACTTCATTGTTGATCTTCCCTCTTCCGACCACCATACAGTCATCTGGGTTGTGGTGGATTGCTTTTCCAGACTGGCTCACTTCATACCCCTAACCAAACTGCCTTCTGCTCAGGAATTGTCGTCCCTTTTTCTATTGCATGTGGTACGACTTCATGGCATTTCTGTAAATATTGTCTCCGACAGGGGCCCACAGTTCATCTCTGCCTTCTGGAGAGCCTTTTGTAAGTTGATTGGAACCACCGTTTCCTTGTCGTCTGGCTACCATCCTCAGACCAATGGACTAGTTGAAAGTACAAACCAGGATCTTGAAGCCTACCTTAGAGCCTTTGCCAACACTCACCATTCCAACTGGTCTGCTTTGCTACCCCTAGCTGAACTGGAAAGAAACACTCATTGGCACTCGTCTCTTTGATGCTCTCCGTTTCAAGCTGCAGCAGGTTATCAACCATGTATTTTCCCTCTTTCGGCTTGGCCCACTGGGGTTCTTGCCGCAGACCGCCACGTCACTGATCTCACCACTCATTGGCAACATATTTGCTCTCAGCTGCGTTCAGCTGTCTCTAGATGTAAGAAGTTTGCTGACCATCATAGGGCTTCTGTACGTGCCATTCCGGTGGGTGAATGTGTTTGGGTCTCCACTCTACATATCCGCCTACATCAACCCTGTCACAAATTAGGCCTAGGTTTATCGGTCCTTAAAAGGTCCTGAAAAGACTGTCTCCCATTGCCTACAAGGTAGCCTTGCCGAGAACCCTATGCATACATCCAGTCTTCCACATCTCACTACTCAAACCATACATCAAGAATAGATACTCCCAGCCTCAAACTCATCCTCCACTCTTGATCCGTGGTAACCCCGAATATTAGGTGGCTAAGATTCTGGACTCCAGATACAGGTCCAGACAACTGCAGTATCTGACCATTCCTGGGTCCATGCCTGTGATGTGCATGCTCCATCTCTGGTCTCCAAAGACCATGCTGCTCACCCTTTGAAACCGGCTCTGGTTCCCGGAGGCAACCCTTGAGGAGGGGGCTATGTCACGCCACGCCGTTGCTAGGGGCGCGGCATCCTCTCATGCTCGTTGCCTAGGGCTGTGTCGGCTCAGGATGCGTGCGGTGCTGATGTCATCGCCGCACCCTCCTGATGCCACCTGGTCTCTTGGCCCCAGTCCTGAGGTATTTCAGCGGGCAGCAAACGACCTGTCACTGCCCAAGTATAGTTGCTATTTCTTGTGCTCCTAGGACTGACAGATCGTTTGCGGGACTGATATCTTGTTGCCTGAACCCTGCCTGTCTCACTACGCTAACTGGTTAACCCCTAATCTGCTGGACTGATATCTTGTTGCCTGAACCCTGCCTGTCTCACTATGCTAACTGGTTAACCCCTAATCTGCTGGACTTATACCTTGTTGCCTGAACCCTGCCTGTCTCACTATGCTAACTGGTTAACCCCCCTCTGTCTCACTATGCTAACTGGTTAACCCCTAATCTGCTGGGCTGATACCTTGCTGCCTAAACCTTGCCTGTCTCACTATGCTAACTGTTTAACCCCTGATTTGCTGAACTGGTTTTATGTATCAATTTCCTGTCTGCCAAATTTGCCTTGTGCTGTCCTGCCTGTGGTGAGTGCCACTCTCCTCATTTTCCTGATATTCTCTACTCTGGGATATTCCCTATCTTTCCGGCTCAATGCCGGGATAGCAAGACTACTGGCCGAGTTCAGTCTGATAGAGGAGTATCCCACGAGCCTTACAGCTCTCTATTCTCCAACTTCCAACAAAGAATGGGTGGAAATCACCCCATTAAGAGTATTGGTGGGAGAGCGGGTGCTTAATGTATCTCTGGGAACTATAGTTCCCAATAGTCTAGGGGAACTCTAGGCCTACACATACCCAGTAATGCAGCCCTGCCCCAGATCATTCAGGTTCCTCACACTATAACCAAATTACCATTAAGAGGTTATGACTAATGTAATTAACAAAGAAGCAAAGTATAAAAGTAGAATAAAAGAAAGAGAAAGGAAAAGGAAAGCAATGGTAGAGGTCAGATATGACTTTTAAATTTAAAATGCAGCAGCAAAAGAGAATACAATTTCACCAAGATCAATGCATACTCGTTTATTTCAACATACATTAAAAAGAAAAGCTCATTCACTTCTGGTTCAAAGAAGGGGGGGGGGGAGTGCTATGGATTATTTCCCATTCTCTACTGTAACAGTCAAACTTTATAAAGGTCAGTTGTCATAAATTCTGTACACACAAATACTTCTTTATATTATTTTTTTCTGTATACCAAAGCCCAATATTGAGGGCATGATATTCTAAAGCTCTCCATTCAGGTGACATGATATAAAATGATCTTCCAGCACTGCGAGATCCTAAATAGACAGATTTTTATGTATTTCTCTAAGAGGCATTCCCTGAATTTCTGTATGTGAAGGAGAGACACGCCCAATCCAATTTAGTTTTTAGTTTAGTTCTGCTGCATTTATACTCTGTGCTTTGTATTTTATATGACTTAAAGACTTTATTATATTAAAACATTAAACTTTCTGTTTTTGTATTTTAATACATATATTTTATGTATGCAGCAGTATAATTAGAATTGTGATTTTACAAGTTCTTATTATGCTTTGACAGTTTCTTTCAAAAATTACATTGCACTTTGTATTTTGTCTATTTAAAATGAAACTGACAGTTTTTCTAGGGAGCTCCATTACTTTCTATAAACCAGACAATCAAAGATTCTCTAATGTGGAGAGAAATTATAGTGCAGATTTCACATGAGCTAAAATCACATGGAACATTGAAGTCCCAGAGAGAGATGAGAAATGGCTTCCACAGAAAGTGGATGCTGTCTGGGATACATAATTTCACAGGGGATAGAGAAGTTAACAGGAGAACATCTGGGACTGATATAATCTCAGGTTGCAGCAAATAAATATTAAACTGAAATGATTTCACTAAAATTTAACTTGCTTTTGCCTCCAGTTTCAGATATATTACTTCTTGGCAGTTAAATAAATGCATTGTGAATATTGAGCAAACTTCACCAGTATACAGCTGGTGAGATAAGACAGTGAGACCAGCTTGTCTGTAAAATGCTTGCAGCTTTTAATAAGAATTGGAAAGAGTTTCCAGCATACCCTGGGAACTCTCCTGTTCAGCCCTCGGAATTCCCCTGTCCCTCCCACGTTCTGAAGCTGTTAGCTTTATTTGACAAAAGAGCAAATACAAATTGCAATGTAATTTGTAAAAATTTGTTAAAGTAACAAGTAAATAATTTAAAATACAAAAGAGAAAGTGCAAAGCTTAAATGTGCTAGAAATATTTTTTTTGTGCACGTTGGGTTGTTGTCATATTTTGGGTTGGGTTGCTCTCATAATTTGAAAGTAGAAACTTATCGCTTTCGTGCTAACCTGACACACGCAAAAAAGTTGAACTTACAATATTGAGCACATGATAATTTATTCTCCCATAGAAGTCAATGAAGAAAAAAAGTAGGGGAAAAAAAACTAACTCCCAAATTGCACGCAAACCGATCGCATATTCTCAAGTGCAATGTCAGACATGAAAATATGAATATTTCACATTCCAATGTTCTTCACATAGAAGATAGAATATGTTATATGTTATATGAGAGAGAGAAAGAGAGGGGTATATATATATATATATATATATATATATATATATATATGAATATCTATTTATAAATACATAGAACATATTCTGCTACATATTCTTTGTATGCTGTAATTTTGCAGTGTTTTATTGCTTATATGTACAAAAAATGTATAAAGAAAATATTATATGCATTTGATATGTGCAAAAAACATAATTTATGTAAGAACTTACCTGATAAATTAATTTCTTTCATATTGGCAAGAGTCCATGAGCTAGTGACGTATGGGATATACAATCCTACCAGGAGGGGCAAAGTTTCCCAAACCTCAAAATGCCTATAAATACACCCCTCACCACATCCACAATTCAGTTTAACGAATAGCCAAGTAGTGGGTGATAAAGAAAGGAGTAAAAAGCATCAACAAAGGAATTTGGAAATAATTGTGCTTTATACAAAAAAATCATAACCACCATAAAAAGGGTGGGCCTCATGGACTCTTGCCAATATGAAAGAAATTAATTTATCAGGTAAGTTCTTACATAAATTATGTTTTCTTTCATGTAATTGGCAAGAGTCCATAAACTAGTGACGTATGAGATATCAATACAGAAGATGTGGAACTCCACGCAAGAGTCACTAGAGAGGGAGGGATAAAAATAAACAACAGCCAAATGCTGAAAAAATAATCCACAACCCAAAATATAAGTTATTCTCATGAAGAAAAGAAAAACTTAAAATATCAGCAGAAGAATCAAACTGAAACAGCTGCCTGAAGAACTTTTCTACCAAAAACTGCTTCAGAAGAAGCAAATACATAAAAACGGTAGAATTTAGTAAATGTATGCAAAGAGGACCAAGTCGCTGCTTTGCAAATCTGATCAACTGAAGCTTCATTCTTAAAAGCCCACAAAGTGGAGACTGATCTAGTAGAAGGAGCTGTAATTCTCTGAGGCGGGGCTTGACCAGACTCCAAATAAGCTTGATGAATCAAAAGCTTTAACCAAGAGGCCAAGGAAATAGCAGAGGCCTTCTGACCTTTCCTAGGACCAGAAAATATAACAAATAGACTAGAAGTCTTCCTGAAATCTTTAGTAGCTTCAACATAATATTTCAAAGCTCTCACCACATCCAACGAATGTAAGGATCTTTCCAAAGAATTCTTAGGATTAGGACACAAGGAAGGAACAACAATTTCTCTACTACTGTTGTTAGAATTCACAACCTTAGGTAAAAATTCAAATAAATTCTGCAAAACCGCCTTATCCTGATGAAAAATCAGAAAAGGACATTCACAAGAAAGAGCAGATGGCTCAGAAACTCTTCTAGCAGAAGAGATAGCCAAAAGGAACAACACTTTCCAAGAAAGTAGTTTAATATCCAAAAAATGCATAGGCTGAAAAGGAGGAGCCTGTAACACCTTCAAAACCAAATTAAGACTCCAAGGAGGAGAAATTGATTTAATGACAGGCTTAATATGAACCAAAGCCTGTACAAAACAATTAATATCAGGAAGATTAGCAATCTTTCTGTGAAATAAAACAGAAAGAGCAGAGATTTGCCCCTTCAAGGAACTTGCAGACAAACCTCTATCCAAACCATCCTGGAGAAACTGTAAAATTCTAGGAATTCTAAAAGAATGCCAAGAGAATTTATGAGAAGAGCACCATGAAATGTAAGTCTTCCAGACTCAATAATAAATCTTCCTAGAGACAGATTTACGAGCTTGTAACATAATATTAATTACTGAGTCAGAGAAACCTCTATGACTTAGTACTAAGCATTCAATTTCCATACCTTCAAATTTAATGATTTGATATCCTGATGGAAAAACGGACCTTGAGACAGTAGGTCCGGCCTTAACGGAAGTGGCCAAGGTTGGCAACTGGACATCCAAACAAGATCCGCATACCAAAACCTGTGGGGCCATGCTGGAGCCACCAGCAACACAAATGATTGTTCCATGATGATCTTGGAGATAACTCTTGGAAGAAGAACTAGAGTTGGGAAGATATAAGCAAGTTGATAATGCCAAGGAAGTGTCAGTGCATCTACTGCTTCCGCCTGAACATCCCTGGACCTGGACAGATATCTGGGAAGTTTCTTGTTTAGATGGGAAGCCATCAGATCTTTTTCTGGAAGACCCCACATCTGAACAATCTGAGAAAACACATCCGGATGGAGAGACCACTCCCCTGGATGTAAAGTCTGACGGCTATGATAATCCGCCTCCCAATTGTCTACACCTGGGATATGAACCGCAGAAATTAGACAGGAGCTGGATTCCACCCAAGCAAGGATCCGAGATACTTCTTTCATAGCTTGGGGATTGTGAGTCCCACCCTGATGACTCGCATCTGTTGTGATCACAGTCCAGGTTGGCCGAACAAAAGAAGCCCCTTGAACTAAATGCTGGTGATTTAACCACCACATCAGAGAGTGTCGAACATTGGGATTTAAGGATATTAATTGTGATATCTTTGTATAATCCCGGCACCATTGATTCAGCATGCAAAGCTGGAGAGGTCTCATGTGAAAACGAGCAAAAGGAATCGCGTCCAATGCTGCAGTCATGAGGCCTAAAACTTCAATGCACATAGCCACTGAAGGGAATGACTGAGAATGAAGGTGCCGACATGCTGTAACCAATTTCAAACGTCTCTTGTCTGTTAGAGACAGAGTCATAAAAACTGAATCTATCTGGAAACCTAAAAAGGTGACCCTTGTCTGAGGAATCAAAAAACTTTTTGGTAAATTGATCCTCCAACCATGTTTTCGAAGAAACAACACTAGTTGATTTATGTGAGATTCTGCAGAACGTAAAGACTGAGCTAGTACCAAGATATCGTCCAAATAAGGAAACACCGCAATACCCTGTTTTCTGATTACAGAGAGTAGGGCACCTAGAACCTTTGAAAAGATTCTTGGAGCTGTTGCTAGGCCAAACGGAAGAGCAACAAATTGGTAATGCTTGTCTAGAAAAGAGAATCTCAGGAACTGATAATGTTCTGGATGAATCAGAATATGAAGGTATGCATCCTGCAAGTCTATTGTAGACATATAATGTCCTTGCTGAACAAAAGGCAGAATAGTACTTATAGTCACCATCTTGAAAGTTGGTACTCTTACATAATGATTCAAAATTTTCAGATCCAGAACTGGTCTGAATGATTTTTTTTTCTTTGGGACAATGAATAGATTTGAATAAAACCCCAGACCTTGTTCCTGAAAAGGAACCGGCATGATTACTCCTGAAACCTCCAGGTCTGAAACACACTTCAGGAAAGCCTGGGCTTTTACTGGATTCACTGGGATGCATGAGAGAAAAAATCTTCTCACAGGAGGTCTTACTCTGAATCCTATTCGGTACCCCTGAGAGACAATGCTCTGAATCCATTGATTTTGGACAGAATTTGCCCAAACATCCTTGAAAAACCTTAATCTGCCCCCTACCAGCTGAGCTGGAATGAGGACCGCACCTTCATGCAGACTTAGGGGCTGACTTTGGTTTCTTAAAAGGCTTGGATTTATTCCAATTTGAGGAAGGCTTCCAATTGGAAACAGATTCCTTGGGGGAAGGATTAGTTTTTTTTTCCTTATTTTGACGAAAGGAACGAAAACGATTAGAAGCCTTAGATTTACCCTTAGGTTTTTTATCCTGAGGCAAAAAAACTCCCTTCCCCCCAGTAACAGTTGAAATAATAGAATCCAACTGAGAACCAAATAAATTATTGCCTTGGAAAGAAAGAGATAGTAATCTAGACTTAGATGTCATATCAGCATTCCAAGATTTAAGCCACAAAGCTCTTCTAGCTAAAATAGCTAAAGACATGGATCTAACATCAATTTTGATAATATCAAAAATAGCATCACAAATAAAATGATTAGCATGTTGCAGTAAACGAACAATTCTATATAAGTCAGAATCCAATTCTTGTTGCGCTAAATTCTCCAACCAGAAAGTTGAAGCAGCTGCAACATCAGCCAAAGAAATTGCAGGCCTAAGAAGATGACCTGAATATAAATAAGCTTTCCTTAGATAAGAATCAAGCTTCCTATCTAAAGGATCTTTAAAGGAAGTACTATCTTCCATAGGAATAGTGGTTCGTTTAGCAAGAGTAGAAATAGCTCCATCAACCTTCGGGATCTTTTCCCAAAACTTTATTGAAATTGCTGGTAAAGGATACAATTATTTAAAGCTTGCAGAAGGATTAAAAGGAGTACCCGGCTTATTCCATTCCTTATAAATCATATCAGAAATAGCATCAGGAATAGGAAAAACCTCTGGAGTAACCACAGGAGGTTTAAAAACAGAATTTAAACGTTTACTGGTTTTAATATCAAGAGGACTAGCTTTCTCAATATCCAAAGTAATTAACACTTTTAACAAAGAACGCATATACTCCATTTTAAATAAATAAGTAGATTTGTCAGTGTCAATCTCTGAGGAAGGATCTTCTGAATCAGATAGATCCTCATCAGAGGTGGATAATTCATTGTGTTGTCGGTCATTTGAAATTTCAGCAACTTTATGAGAAGTTTCAAAAGACCTCTTACGCTTATTAGAAGGTGGAAATGCAGACAAATCCTTCTGAATAGAATCAGTAACAAACTCTTTAAAATTCATAGGTATATCATGTACATTAGACGTTGAAGGAACTGCAACTGGTAATGTACTATTACTGATGGACACACTGTCTGCATGTAAAAGTTTATCATGACAACTAATACAAATGACATTAGGAGATATAATCTCCACAATTTTACAACAAATGCACTTAGCTTTGGTAGAACCGATGTCAGGCAGCAAAGTTCCAACAGATACTTCTGAGGCAGGATCAGATTGAGACATCTTGCAAAATGTAAAAGAAAAAACAACATATAATGCAAAATGATCAATTTCCTTATATGACAGTTTCAGGAATGGGAAATAATGCAAATAGCATAGCCCTCTGACATAGAAAAAGGCAAGAGGCCAAAGCAATGGGGCAATAAATAATGAAAAAAAATTTGCGCCAAGTATGACGCACAACGTAACTGAAATTTTTTTGGGCGCCAACCATGTCCGGAAATGACACACTCGCGTCACTAACGACGCAACCCTGTGTGAAACCTCTGCGTCAATTACGATGCCGGAAATTACGAACTTGAGTCAACGGACGTGCCTTTCGCGCCAAAAAATTCTAGTGCCAATAATGACGCAATAAAGTGTAGCATTACACCTAAGTCAGCCCGCAATTTGAAACAAGTAGTCAATTGAAAAAAAGACTAAACCCCAGGTAAGAAAAATATTTCTTAATATTAGCTTTCCCCAAGTATGAAACTGACAATCTGCAAAAGGAAATACATGAGCCTTACTCATAGCAAATATAAGTACAATACATATATTTAGAACTTTATATAAATGCATAAAGTGCCAAACCATAGCTGAGGTGTCTTAAGAAATAAAAACATACTTTACCAACAGACACCCATCCACATATAGCAGATAGCCAAACCAGTACTGAAACAGTTATCAGTAGAGGTAATGGTATATGAGAGTATATTGTCGATCTGAAAAGGGAGGTAGGAGATTAATCTCTACGACCGATAACAGAGAACCTATGAAAAAGACCCCCGTTAGGAAAATCATTGCATTCAATAGGTGATACTCTCCACTTCCCTTTGACATTCGCTGTACTCTGAGAGGAATCGGGCTTCAAAATGCTGAGAAGCGCATGTCAGCATAGAAATCTTAGCACAAACTTACTTCACCACCTCCATAGGAGGCAAAGTTTGTAAAACTGAATTGTGGGTGTGGTGAGGGGTGTATTTATAGGCATTTTGAGGTTTGGGAAACTTTGCCCCTCCTGGTAGGATTGTATATCCCATACGTCACTAGCTCATGGACTCTTGCCAATTACATGAAAGAAAAGTGAACTATATGTATTGTAGAGGTAGCATTTAAGGTTCACTCACCCATTCCTTTAACTTTGCTTGAAAGGGATGAGTGACCTTTAAACGTCAACTCTGAAAGATATATTTAAAAAATATTTTGCTTATGTTTAATCTTTTTACAAATCCAGTGGAATGTCAATATTTAAACTAGTTTAAACGAGTTCCCTAATTGTAACATTTTTTGGTGCAGGTGCAGATCTATTCTGTATATGTAAGATATGTCTCACAAACATTACATATATGTTTCTAAAATAAAGAGAAGACAATAATTGTATAAATAATTATTCTATTGTATTCAGGTTCAAGCATAGGAAGTGACTAAGTGAAAGTTGGGTTTGTATTTGGGCAATGAAACATCTTCTCTCTCTGCACAGATGGGTCGATCATTAGTTCACTTTGGTACAATATTAGGATCTCCCTTTTAATAGATGGAATCTGCTTTTCTACATATGACCAGCCTTGATAATAAAAAATAAGATGATATCTAGATAAGCACAAATCTGTTGTCTACTGTAGGCTTTAATCGAATCCTAAAACTCAAGGTAGTAAAACAAACATCTTATGAATCTGAAAGCATTTAATGACACAACCACTAGCGCAGCTGTCAGTGCCGCTTACGCTCACTTTTAAAGGTGGAGGGGTCTGTAAAGCAGAGGTACCGAGGCGAGTTGGAGTGTCCCAATTCCAGAATCGGCTCACTCACAAGTCCTATACTATTTCAGCTATAAGTTCTGCACTTGCTCATCTAATAATCTGTGAGCTAGTAGAGGCAGCACAGTTGTTCTTCAGCCATTGGCAACCCCATAGAATGGCACTTGAGACAAATCCTTTCTTTGGCCCACCTCAATACTTCATTGGTCCACCTGTAAAACTGGAAAATTCCCCTATAATTTTACATAATATAAAGATATGTTACTGATCATGGTAAATATTTACCCCCAGGGAATTATTAATGTGGATGTATACAATTGGGTCCAATTTTTATACAGCACATACCTAAAATTCAATGTAGCACTGCAATGCTATGCAGGAAAAACAAAAACAAAGAACATTTCTGTCTGACATGCAAATGACTGAAAAACAAATCTGAAACAAGCATTAAAAATGTTCTATTATCTTTATATATACATTTGTCCATGATAATATTTAGTGAAATCTTTGCCTGGGAATGTAAACCATAGCCTAATATTTGAATTAAATATTTTAGTGATGTCACTTTCATAGCTGGATGACTGCACAATTGATGCATTTATAACCTGCCATGTCTGCACCTTTTGAAGTTATTTTTATTTCTTTAAAAATGTGAAAAGAAGGTTAAAGGTGCTGAAGACTTTGATAGTCCTGAAGCCAGGCTTGTAAAAAGATAGTCTATAGTCAGGTTCTCTAAGGTCTCTGTACAAAACGATATCCTACTTTCTTTCATTGTACGCTTATCCACAGGCATCAGTAAAGGCAGTAAGGAAGTTTTACTAGTGTGGTAGTTTTACAGTTAGTTCATGTAAGTTGTAGGTAATTTTGTTTGATAAAAAAGCAAACCTAATTTCTCAGTAGGGATGGGTGAATATTTTGCAACATTTAAATAATATAACATATTTTAATACATTTGCTTATTCGTTTCAAATTTAAAAATTCATATATAATGTAAAATTATTTCCAATGCTCTCTTTAAAAGTAATATTCAATGTATGCAATATTTGAAATAGAAAAAAAATAAAATTGATATATTTGTCTCAATTATGTATCAATTTACAAAATTTCCTATCACATGAACAATTGAAATTTAAATAGTATTTGTTAAATTAAAATTTATGTTTGAAATTTCGAAAGTGGATATAATCTAATTATGAACATTTGAAAATAAAAGTAACATTTTAACATTGGAAATAACATTTGCTTAACAAATTTTAAGGGGTTTGCGTCCTTATCGACATTTGCTTGTCCAAAACAAATGTCCATCAGACTATTTGTCCGACCAAAGGAATTGTACTTTCAACACATTTACCAATCCCTATTTCTCATTATTAGCAATTAATTTACAATTAATTAGCATGAACTAGTCACAATATATATATATATATATATATATATATATATATATATATATATATATAACATTTCTTTTGGTATATGCAGATCTGCAAAATAAAGATTTGTGTGTGTGGGGATTGTGTTACGGAGCGACCCGTACTGATCTCTGAGCGATCCAGCAGAGACCCTGATCCCAGAGCCCATCGCACCGGACATCTGACAAGCTTTACCACCAACAGTCCACTTCACCCAATGCCAGACTGAAGGGATATACCGGTTGACCCACGTGGGATATAGCTGAGACTGGCCCCCAGTTTACAGACACACATCTGGGATCGACTAGGGCCGTGTCCTGTGAGCCTGTACAGATCGAAGTGTGGAGCATACAGAAGTGCCCTCAACCAGCTTCATAAGCAAAGGTTGTGTAACGGTTGATGTATCACCAGTTCAAGTCAAGCATCACAGTGGGTGAGGCTCGTATACTTTATTTTCACTAACTATATACCTCTCCTCAACTCCACACCTGTATTAGTAAAGATTTCCTTCTCCTTGAGACCTAGACACCTACAAGCAGCTTCTTTTCTAAACACCATAGTGTAGCTTAGTGTAACTCTGTGTGACAGCTAAATTAATCTCGATTAAGACCACCTAGCCCCAGCACTGACAAACCAAGTGTATTCTGAACTAACCAGATTAAACCTTCTGCATATTTGAAGGTCTCTACCTAACAAATGAAGCGTGTTCTCACTCCTTCCTCAATCCCACTGGAAGATATAAGAAACCCTGAACTCTCTAAATCTCATATACATCCCAGAACCCAGGACATAGGCCTAAGATAAGGCCCTCCTATTAAAATATAGTTGTTTTAAAGGCACACTGATATATCAGACACAAGGCCTAACACATATTGGACTGAAAGTGGGGAAAACCATACACAGCAATATACAGGCCAAATAGTGGGAAGCAATAACGGTTTATATAGGACATCACAGAACAAAAAGGAGCGGAGGACACGTAAACATTACCCCTTGAAATAGAAGCTGCTGGCATAATAGATGACCGGACCTTTGGCCCTGAGACACATAGAGGCGTATGCTGCCATATTGCCTGAATTTAAGCTGCGCAACAGATAAACTGATAGCACGCTGTAACATATCTCATCCTAATGTCACTATCCCTTTAAGACTTCCTTCCCTGACTGCTGGTTTTGGGCAGTATTTACATTCAGCTTGCCTGCCTGCCTGATTAATCATTCATGCACCTGATTCCCTCAGCCTCTTTTTAAGCCTTCTCAGGTCTAATGTGCTTTGCATTAACTTTGAAGTTGTGATCCTGAACAACAGAGGTCTGTGACTGTTTCCTGCATGAATTTACCAACTATTTCAAGCTACAGCATTTTCTATTACCAATGTTTAAAATCATCAAATCGCAAGTATCCAAATAATTTCATTCTGTTTCCTGGACTCTGCTACTTAACAAACTCTGAACTTTATTATAAATCACAAGTATGCTTTTGGTTATCATCACTCTCTAATTACAACAACAGCATCTTACTCAGAACTTTATAACTATTTCTCTGCTACAAGTTGTCATTGCTGAAATATCCTGCTGCAAATATGTTAACATATTCAGAACTCTGCATCTATGTGTTCAGTTAAAAGCTTTCACTTCACCTTCTCAAAATTCTTCTGTTACTGCATCTAAGAAATTGTTTCACTTGGGAGATACTTTGCACCATCCTACATTTTCTACTACATCAGTTTCCTGTACAGGAATTCCTGATACTGAATCCTGTGAGGACAACATTGAACCAAGTTCACAAGTGGACATTCTTGACCCTGAAACTTGTACAAAAGTTCTTAAAGAAGATTCCCCAGTGGCCAATCCTGTCCCTGTTTTCCATGATGATACCACTAAACCTGGCATCAAGGTGGACTCTCCTGTTTTTGACTCTGGTATGGGTATTCCTTTGTTTAACCCAGAAATGGGTGTAATAATACTTGATCCTGAAGATAGCCATGCCCTCTGCTCAGAAGAGAGTATGGTTCCTGGCTCTAAAGTGGGTTCTTTTTCTTTTTCTATAGTTGAACCTTGCCCTGGCATGGGCATTCCTTCACCCGATCCTACTGAGGATATTCCTTAACCTTGCCCAGATGTGGGTATTCCTGAACCTTGCCCTGGTGAGGGCATTCCTTCACTTGATCCTATTGAGGATATTCCTGTACCTTGCCCTGATGTGGGTATTCCTGAACCTTGCCCTGGTGTGGGCATTCATATACCTGTTCCTAGTGAGGACACTCTTGATTCCGAATCCAGTAAGGAGACATTTCATATTGAATCAGAAGATGGCAAGAACTGGACAAATCTTGCACTCTACACTCCTATCTCCTACTTCGAAGAAAGCCCTGCTATTGGGTTAGAAGTGGCTATAGCTTTTTCTTTTGGAGTATATCTAATCCTCAGACAAGAGGTTAATTCTGAGGATACTCAAATCTCTGACACAAAGGTGGATAATCTAGTTATCAATCCAGAATGCTGCATCTCTATTTCTGATGTTGAGGAAAGCCTATTCATATGTCTAGGACTGGGCTCCTTTTCATTGGCTGTGTACATGGTCATCTATTATGAAGAACATCCGCCTATCAACCCTCAGGATGATTCTGTGGTAGGAAGCTCATTGTATGTTACGTTCATGCATTCTCACGATGACTACAAGAAAGATGACTTCAAGTTTTGCTCTCATCATTATGAAGATCTTTTGATACCTGAATTCCATGGCCTTTGCTTTGTCATTCAACTTTTTCAAGAGATCTCTAACCCTCCTTTCTTGATTTCCTATTGGACTCACTACCTCCATACACCTACTACCGGTTCTCCATATCATTTTTGTTCTCTCTCCTTTTGGATTGTGTTGGGCGCCCGGAGGTCGCCTTTAAGGAGGGGGATCTGTAACATATCTCAGCCTAATGTCACTATCCCTTTAAGACTTCCTTCCCTGACTGCTGGTTTTGGGCAGTATTTACATTCAGCTTGCCTGCCTGCCTGATTAATCATTCATGCACCTGATTCCCTTAGCCTCTTTTTAAGCCTTCTCAGGTCTAATGTGCTTTGCATTAACTTTGAAGTTGTGATCCTGAACAACAGAGGTCTGTGACTGTTTCCTGCATGAATTTACCAACTATTTCAAGCTACAGCATTTTCTATTACCAATGCTTAAAATCATCAAATCGCAAGTATCCAAATAATTTCATTCTGTTTCCTGGACTCTGCTACTTAACACACTCTGAACTTTATTATAAATCACAAGTATGCTTTTGGTTATCATCACTCTCTAATTACAACAACAGCATCTTACTCAGAACTTTATAACTATTTCTCTGCTACAAGTTGTCATTGCTGAAATATCCTGCTGCAAATATGTTAACATATTCAGAACTCTGCATCTATGTGTTCAGTTAAAAGCTTTCATGTGATTCTCCAATATATGCACAAACAGTAATTAATGCCTAAACTTGCAGCTTGTTTATCACCTGTGCTTAATACTGACATACAGCTTTATATAATATTATGTACTGTGAACCTGCAACAAACCTTAGTTTGCATCTAAGTGTCAATCTTTTACCAGTTTACTCTGAAGCCTGAACATACCACATTGCTATATTTTCCACTCATTGAATCCTGCAGCTACTCCTATTAACTAACTATAAGTCACAGTGAAGCCAGATTATATTGTATACAAATGTTGCACTCTCCATTTATTCTACAATAACTTCTAGCAACTATGAATTACAGAATATCATCTATCCACGTCCAGGATACTCTTCCCCGGGTCAGGGGTCGGTGTCTTCAAATCCCTACCACTGCCCCGAGGGTCTGTGTCCTGAGCGCATGTACACCGGATCATGACACACGCACTGTAATTTATCAGGTTGAATAGGCCTCATTCCCTGAAGATCTTGAACTCTTGATAGGTGTGCTACAAAAGAAATTAACCATCTGAGGAACAATTCACCTGCCACACAGGCCGAATACATATAAGACACATTACTCAGTTTGCAGCTTGCAGGCCTCTCTCACCCCTCCCATTTTGCATGTCCCTAGTGGATATTCACCAATTACCTTACCCTTCTGTCACCCTATATGGGTACGTCCCTATGAGAGAAGACTGTTGTAGTTGACCCTAGATTACTACATTGCAGCCTTAAACTGGTAACAGCTGCCAGCATGTAAGAAAAAAAAAACTGCATGCCTAGGCCCAATCAGTCATCCAGCTGTCTGCAACATATAGTGATTTATTCCTGACATTTAAATGTCGACTACCATACAGAAACACAAGATGTGTCAAGCATTCAAGAGGAAGCAGAAACCCCATACAACCCCAAAGCGCACAGTAGTGGATCATTTTAACCAGTCGAACATGGTAGACCAAGTTGATTAGGAAGATGAGGGTTCTGACAGTGGTTGCCAAAATGAAACGCAGATCGGAGCGGCAATAACACAGGCATCTAGCCGACTGCCACAGTCAGAAAACCTCTCTAACAACTTAGTGGATCACTCTAACCTACTTAGTTATTCCCAGGGCCTAGCTGAAGAACTTACAGATCTAGAAGCCAAACTTGCAGATCTTGAGGATAGGACTCGCAGCAACAATATCCGTATAAAAGGCATACCAGAAACCGTACTCCCCCAGGAACTAAAAAACTATCTGCAAGAATTGTTTGTAGCAGTACTGGGCCCTAACTCGGATAAGGAAATGTTAATTGATAGAGTGCATCGAGCCATGAGGCCACGGGCAGCTGACAGAGATAGACCCAGAGATGTTATTGCTCATCTTCACTATTATACCTTCCAAGAGAAACTCCTGAGAACCCTGACCAGAGAAAAAGCATTACCTGAGAGGTTTGCAGGCCTACAGATTTTCCAGGACCTCTCAACACATATTTTTCAAATACGTCTACACTGCCAACCTTTTACCAGAATACTAAGAGACAAAGACATCAAATACAGATGGTGATTTCTGGGAAGGCTGTTCATCACCAAAGATGGACAACAGTACATAGCTTCCTCCCCGCAACAGGCTAGGGAACTATTACAAAGATGGGGATTCTTACCACATGATGCAGATGACACCCAACTAGAGCCTGACAATGACTTGGGACTTCGAGCATCAGCCCCTGAGTGGCGCCCATTGCCTCAGAGAACCACAAGCAATCCTAAGAAAATCCTTCAGCAAAGAGACCCAAGATTTTCCTCGCAGAAAAGTAGAGACTAATTACTTATGGAGTGCTATAATTCTTGAAGGACAGTTGGCTGAGTCCCTATATCCTACTTTACAAGATCACCTCTATACCTAACTTGAAATAAGAAGAATGGTGAGGGAACAGTAAACTGTATTGTACTTTCAGAATAAATGGTAGTATCTTATTGTACTAGTGTAGACAGACGGTTGCATCGTTTTCCAGTTGATACCATTGTGTTATGTCATTGTAATACACTATGTAGTAAGAATGCTATGTGTTAAAAATGCCTTGACAAACAATGGCTACATGACTCCAAATCATACCAATTAGTTCATAGTTGAGGTTACAAATGTTAATATTGTTCTTCTCTATTGTTATTATTATGTTTATCTATTGCAATTGACTAAGACATGTTTAGTTTAAAAAAAAAAAAGTTAACAGGTGAATATCAAAGTGCCACACTGAAAGCTCATATCCACAAACACTGTTAATACATAGACCTAGCACCATAACCATGACTAACATAACATGGAACACCGATAGACTCAAACAATAGTGTAATCTACCTGTTGATACCGCCGTGGTATATCATAGCAAAATAATATATATTGAGATTACTAAGTGTTATACTGTCGACTAATATAGCTGTCGGTGTCAACTAAACTTGTTGGGACATTAGGGAGTCTAAATGGTTTGGGTAAATAAGATAATCCCATTAATCTAACTGAATAGCATCTTCAGCTACCTACCCCACCCTAGGAAAAATGAAATACAGCAGGTTGTCATTATGACCTGCTGTTAAGGAAACTTACAGACCCCAAATGTATATTCCCTTCTCAAGGATGGATAAACCGCGATACAACCTTGCTTTAAAATTATAAGAACAAAATACCTTGACCCAAACTATTTGCAGGACTCCAGATCATAAGTTGAGGTGACGAATGTTAATATTGTTTTTCTCTATTGTTATTATTGTGTTTATCATTTGAAACTGACTGATGCATGTTTAGCTTAAAAGTCAAAAGGGAAAATTACCTGAAAGCAAAATACCCCATTGAAGGTTCATATTCACTAACAATGCTAACACATAGACTAAGCAACATAACCATGGCTAACATAAAATGAAACACTGGTAGACTAACCATTATACCACTAAGATACCATCGTAACAAAGATATTCATTCTCTTCACCAATATATAGTAGGAATATTTTGTTAATAGACTGACTGGCGCTAGGCTTACTATGCCTGCCTCTCCCCCCCCCCCCACACACACACAATTAGTTGTGTTCTCTTTGCATGCTTGTAGATAGACCACTCATTGAGATAGTGTTTATAACACACATCTGTTTACACCAGACGGTAATAGACACAATATATTTGAACAAAACTAGGACCTAAGAAAGTAAAGCACAGAAAAAAGATACCTTGATTAATTGCTTCTCAAGAACCTCTGTTAGTATAACTACTCTTTCCTTTTCTTTTCCACACACCCTTTTGTTTCTTTTTTTTTCTTTTTACTCTTCTCTTTTCACACCTACCTTTCGAAACCTAGACCTCCTACCCCCATGGCCTCAATCACCGCAGCCACACTTAATGTACAAGACCTTAATTCCCCCACCAAGCATAGCCTACTATCTCGCTACTTACTGACAAACAAGCTACACATAATTTTTCTCCAAGAGACCCATTGGGAGAGGAATACTCAGTTCTTCCGAAACGCTACCCACTTCCCTATCTGTGAAACAGCTTCATTTTCTGAGAAAAAAAGGGGAGTGGTGATCTTAGTGCATAGACCCCGACAGCCACTATATAATTGTTGTTTGTACTCTAAATGGGATCCTATGCACACTAGCCTCAGTTTATACACCAAACTCAAAACAGTTGCCCTTCCTACGGACATTTCTAAGGCGGGTGGACGAACTTAAAAGAGGACACCTACTGATTGGGGAAGACTTTAATCTTGTATGGAACCCCACACTAGACAAGAAAACAATGGGGACTCACCCAACAGACCGCAACTTGATTTCTCAAACTAATGCGTTCTGTTTAGTATCCCACATATTAGACTTTGCCCCTGGTCTGATCATGATATGGTCAGCGCCAGCTTTTCCCTGCTGCAACCCTCAGAAACCTGGCCATCCTGGAAACTCCCAGACCACTATTTGTCCGACACAGAGGTACCTCAGCTAGTAGAGGTCATTCAAGAATTCCTGACACACAATGACACAGGGGACACAAGCTTAGAAATACTATGGGCTGCCTTTAAAGCTTATCTTCGGGGGACACTTTATGAAAAAATAATGCCCAAACACGCACACAAATTAAACACCCACTAGCTAAACTATATGTGTTCAGTTTATTTACCTTTTATAGGAAATCCCAAATTCCCTCCAGGAATGAAGGGTAGTTATTATAGAGAGTGGGAAAAAGCTAGCCTAAAATTTATAGGGGATTTGTTAGATCCGGTGAACAAAACCTTATGCTGTACACTGGAAGGGAATCCCCAGAATTTTAAGACCCTTGACAGAACTACAAACTAAATTTAAGCTGCCTAATACCCACTATTTTGATTATTTACAAATAGCTCATTATGTGAAAGAGATTTTGAAAAACCTTTGATGCCTGGGAACCATACTGGTTAAAACTTTCTTACTCTTTAGCAAGGGGAAACATACTTACTCATTACTCATCTATAAAGCTCTGTTAGACTCAGATAGTAGTAAGCATATGAAAACTATAATAGAGGGGTGGCACAAAGAAACATTGATTATTTTTACTCCAGAAGAGATGGGCAATAGCCTTAAATGTGTCCATCAAGCCAGTCATGACTCAGATTTTAGAGAATCAAAGTTAAATTAATCCAGAGATATTATGCCACTCCAAAAAATGTTAGTAAATGGTCAAAATGTTTAAATGAATGCATTAAGTGTAAATGGGTAAACCCAGCTATAAAACATTACATTTGGGATTGCCCTAAGATTAGACAACTATGGGCTAAAATAAGCTTTTTGGATTTTGAAACTTTTAAATATAAGAGTGCAATTGAAGCTCTGCAATATTTTATATTTAATGGACAAAATAGTGAAGAGAGGGAAAGCCCTGTTCCTTGCAATGGTGATCCTAATAACTAGGAAATGTATTTTGAAAACTTGGCTTACTCCTGATATCCATAGTGTTAAAGAGATCCGCATTGCTCTAAGAGATCAAGTAATTATTAAGATATTTGGTGTTCTCTACGAAAAGGACCTAAGAATAAAGACATTTATAGATAAATGGGGCAGGTTTATTAAGTCACTAGAAATCCCTTTGCAGAAGCAAATAATTTTACCTTTGTTAAGTAGTCCAAATGATCAAATAACCTAGGGTCAAGTTTTAGATTTAAATTTGTTTTTGGTCTGTCTGAGGTGAGTGCTTTAAAAATCGAATATGGAATACACTTTGCTGATGCAGTATGTAGAGGTTGGTGAGCTACAATAGATGGGTTCCGCTGCCCCAGCAGGTTGAAGAGTGTATGGAAGAAAGGATAGTGAAAGCGAGCTTAGCTATAAAAAGTGTAGTCTGCGCTGTACCATAGACTTGTAATATTAAAGTTGAGGGCTAATGGTAGCACAGTCAAGTAAAACTGGTTATTGAATGCTATGATAAGCGCAACACTTTAAATCTAGCAGATAGCTATTTCAGATCTCTTTAACTGACAAAATTATTTTCACTGTCAAATAAAATGTTATCCTATCCCAAATCCAAATACCATTTAATGAAATACTGGGTAAAGTAACTGTAAATTTATAAAGACCTGGTAATGAAGGTATGTTTATACTGTGTATATGTTTGATAATGACATTTTGAGTGTTTTTTTTTTTTTTTTTTTTTGCTGTTGATTGTTGAAGTAGTTTAGTTTGTAACTTTGGCTAACATTCTCTATAGTACAAAATATACTATCAACCTGTTCGTACACGATAAATAGATAGATTATAGATAGATAGATAGATAGATAGATAGATAGATAATTAATTGATTGATGGATAGATTATAGATAGACAGACGGACAGATATATAGATATACAGATAGATAGATAGATAGATAGATAGATAGATAGATAGATAG
The DNA here is from genome assembly GCF_027579735.1 of Bombina bombina. Lineage (NCBI taxonomy): Eukaryota > Metazoa > Chordata > Amphibia > Anura > Bombinatoridae > Bombina > Bombina bombina. Next base: position 987,351,544 of record NC_069502.1, read on the forward strand.
ATAGACAGGCAGATAGATAGATGTTGCATCCCTTTTGTTTTGTTTTTTACAAATTTATGTATCTTGTTGAAGAACATATATATTTTAAAAGTTGAACTGAGTTCAGTGGCACATAAACATATTAGAAACATACAATGTGTTTTTCTCTGAACATCCTTTAGCATTAAATCCTGATTAATATGCAAAACATGCCCTAGAATTGCACTGTGTTTATGATAGAATCACTGATATCTGCCACAGGTAAGTGTTAGACTACTCAAGAGGTTGCTGAGAGCATTGATAATGGAAAACAAGATATAAAAAAGATAACTTAAAAAAGCAAAAAATCACTCTTAATGCAAAAAGGATAATGTTATGTACCAATAGACCTATTTTGCACCTCAATGTAATTCTAAGTACTCCCAAAACTAACATTAAGAATATACTGATGTTCTCAGCTGATTAACTTTGATAGGATAGATGTGTTAAATTTCCTGAGCTGTGACTCAACGTACACAATCTTCTGCAAAGTGAGTTTTTCTAATCTTCTGCAAAGAAACCAGCTCACCAGGGATCCAAAGATGCAATCTCAGGAAAATGAAGTGCAAACGATTAGTTCACAACTATTGCTGCTATTTAACAAAGCACATTGTTGAGTCTGCAAACAGAGTTCAATCAAAAAGTTGATTTATTGGGATTTCATTGAGAGCTATAAACAGAAAAAAATGTCAATACCCTTAAATGAAAAAAACAATGGCCCAGACATGCAATGTGTTTGACTCCATATTCAAATGTTTGTTTCTTTTTCATACTCTTTATTCGTGGACTTTATCATAATATTTTATTTTACATAAACGTTGATAGGAGATGAACAAATCACATGGTGTTGATTTTGCAACTTCTTAATGCTGTATGAGCCTAAATAATGTAAATTATTTTCTCTCTTTACATTTTGAACATCCTTGTTTCATTGAAAAATAACTCTTAATTTACCTGCTTAATCCTTATGGTAAAAAAAAAATGTATGTATCTTAATTACAGTTTTGAAAAATATATTTCTCCGACATTGGTGTGTCCGGTCCACGGCGTCATCCATAACTTGTGGGAATATTCTCTTCCCCAACAGGAAATGGCAAAGAGCACAGCAAAAGCTGTCCATATAGTCCCTCCTAGGCTCTGCCCACCCCAGTCATTCTCTTTGCCGCTGAACAAGCAGCATCTCCACGGAGATGGTGAAGAGTATGTGGTGTTTAGTTGTAGTTTTTTATTCTACTATCAAGAGTTTGTTATTTTAAAATAGTGCTGGTATGTACTATTTACTCTGAAACAAAAAAGGATGAAGAGTTCTGTTTGTGAGAGGAGTATGATTTTAGCAGCAGTAACTAAAATCGTTTGCTGTTTCCACATAGGACTGTTGAGATGAGATAACTTCAGTTGGGGGAAACAGTTGGCAGACTTTTCAGCTTAAGGTATGACTAGCCATATTTCTAACAAGACTGTGTAATGCTGGAAGGCTGTCATTTCCCCTCATGGGGACCGGTAAGCCATTTTCTTAGTCTCAAACAGAATAAAGGGCTTAATATGGGCTATAAAAGTGGTAGACACTTTTATGGACTAGATTGATTGCTTTATTTGGGCATTTTATACAGCTTGATGTTGAAATTCACACTTTATAAACTTTGGGGAAAGTTTTTTTTACGTCAGGCACTGGTTTAGACACCTTCCCAGTCAGGAAGGGCCTTCTCTGTAGTAGGCAGAGCCTCATTTTCGCGCCATTACTGCGCAGTTACTTTTGAGAGCAGGACATGCAGCTGCATGTGTGTGGGTCTGAAAGTTGTTGAAAAGGTTCCTAGTAGGCTTCATTTGGTATCGTATACCCCCCTGGGTTTGGTAAAGTCGCAGCAAAGGCTGTAGTTGGGACTGCAGAAGGGTTAAAATTGTAAACGGCTCCGGTTTCGTCATTTTAAGGGTTAAAGGTCTGAAATTTGGGGTGCAATGCTTTGAATGCTTTAAGACACTGTGGTAAAAATTTGGTTAAATTTGAACAATTCCTTCATAGTTTTTCACATATTCAGTAATAAAGTGTGCCCTGTTTAAAATTTAAAGAGACAGTAACGGTTTTGTTTTAAAACGGTTTTTGTACTTTATTGACAAGTTTAAGCCTGTTTAACATGTCTGTGCCTTCAGATAAACTATGTTCTGTATGTATGGAAGCCAATGTGTCTCCCCCTTCAAAATTGTGTGATAATTGTGTCATAGCGTCCAAACAAAGTAAGGACAGTACTGCCACAGATAGTAAAGTTGCCCAAGATGATTCATCAGATGAAGGGAGTAGACATAGTTCTACATCATCTCCTTCTGTGTCTACACCAGTTTTGCCCACGCAGGAGACCCCTAGTACTTCTAGCGCGCCAACGCTTGTTACTATGCAACAATTGACGGCAGTAATGGATAACTCCATAGCAAATATTTTATCCAAAATGCCTGCATTTCAGAGAAAGCGCGATTGCTCTGTTTTAAACGCTGTAGAGCAGGATGATAATTGCTCTGTCATACCCTCACACCAATCTGAAGTGGCCATGAGGGAGGTTTTGTCAGATGGGGAAATTTATGATTCAGGTAGAATTTCTCAACAGGCAGAACCTGATGTTGTGACATTTAAATTTAAATTAGAGCATCTCCGCGCACTGCTTAAGGAGGTGCTATCTACTCTGGATGATTGTGACAACCTGGTCATTCCAGAAAAATTGTGCAAGATGGACAAGTTCCTAGAGGTTCCGGTGCACCCCGACGCTTTTCCTATACCCAAGCGGGTGGCGGACATAGTGAATAAGGAGTGGGAGAAGCCCGGCATACCTTTTGTCCCCCCTCCTATATTTAAGAAATTATTTCCTATGGTCGACCCCAGAAAGGACTTATGGCAGACAGTCCCTAAGGTCGAGGGGGCAGTTTCTACACTAGCCAAGTGCACTACTATTCCTATTGAGGATAATTGTGCTTTCAAAGATCCTATGGATAAAAAATTGGAGGGTTTGCTTAAAAAGATTTTTGTACAGCAAGGTTACCTCCTGCAACCTATTTCGTGCATTATTCCTGTCACTACAGCAGCGTGGTTCTGGTTCGAGGAACTAGAAAAGTCGCTTAGTAGAGAGACTCCGTATGAGGAGGTTATGGACAGAATTCACGCACTTAAGTTAGCTAATTCCTTTATTTTAGATGCCGCTTTGCAGTTAGCTAGATTAACGGCGAAAAATTCAGGGTTTGCAATTGTGGCGGGCAGAGCGCTCTGGCTAAAGTCTTGGTCAGCGGATGTATCTTCCAAGACAAAATTGCTTAATATCCCTTTCAAGGGTAAAACCCTTTTTCGGCCAGAATTGAAAGAGATTATCTCAGACATCACTGGGGGTAAGGGCCACGCCCTTCCACAAGATAGGCCGTTCAAGGCCAAGAATAAGTCTAATTTTCGTTCCTTTCGCAATTTCAGGAACGGACCGGCCTCCAACTCTGCAGCCTCTAGACAAGAGGGTAATGCTTCACAAACCAAACCAGCTTGGAAGCCGATGCAAGGCTGGAACAAGGGTAAGCAGGCCAAGAAGCCTGCTGCTGCTACCAAAACAGTATGAAGGAGTAGCCCCCGATCCGGGACCGGATCTAGTAGGGGGCAGACTCTCTCTCTTCGCTCAGGCTTGGGCAAGAGATGTTCAGGATCCCTGGGCACTAGAAATAGTTTCTCAGGGTTATCTTCTGGAATTCAAGGAACTACCCCCAAGGGGAAGGTTCCACATGTCTCACTTATCTTCAAACCAAATAAAGAGACAGGCATTCTTACATTGTGTAGAAGACCTGTTAAAAATGGGAGTGATACACCCAGTTCCAACCGTGGAACGAGGAATGGGGTTTTACTCAAATCTGTTTGTAGTTCCCAAAAAAGAGGGAACTTTCAGACCAATTCTGGATTTAAAGATCCTAAACAAATTTCTCAGAGTGCCATCGTTCAAAATGGAAACTATTCGAACGATTTTACCTACAATCCAGGAGGGTCAATTTATGACTACCATGGATCTAAAGGATGCGTATCTACATATTCCTATCCACAAAGATCATCATCAGTTCCTAAGGTTCGCCTTTCTGGACAAACATTACCAGTTTGTGGCTCTCCCATTCGGGCTAGCCACTGCTCCAAGGATTTTCACAAAGGTACTCGGGTCCCTTCTAGCGGTTCTAAGACCAAGGGGCATTGCAGTCGCACCTTACTTGGATGACATTCTGATACAAGCGTCGTCTCTTTCAAAGGCAAAGGCTCACACAGACATCGTTCTGGCCTTTCTCAGATCTCACGGATGGAAAGTGAACATAGAAAAAAGTTCCCTGTCTCCGTCGACAAGAGTTCCTTTCTTGGGGACAATAATAGATTCTTTAGAAATGAAGATTTTCCTGACAGATGTCAGAAAGTCGAAGCTTCTAAACGCTTGTCAAGTTCTTCACTCTGTTCCACGTCCTTCCATAGCTCAGTGCATGGAAGTAGTAGGGTTGATGGTTGCAGCAATGGACATAGTTCCATTTGCGCGAATTCATCTAAGACCATTACAACTGTGCATGCTGAAACAGTGGAATGGGGACTATACAGACTTGTCTCCAGTGATTCAAGTAGATCAGAAGACCAGAGACTCACTCCGTTGGTGGCTAACCCAGGATCACCTGTCCCAGGGAATGAGCTTCCGCAGACCAGAGTGGGTCATCGTCATGACCGACGCCAGTCTAGTGGGCTGGGGCGCGGTCTGGGACTCCCTGAAAGCTCAGGGGCTATGGTCTCAGGAAGAGTCTCTTCTCCCGATAAACATTCTGGAACTGAGAGCGATATTCAATACTCACAGGGCTTGGCCTCAACTAGCAAAGGCCAGATTCATAAGATTCCAATCAGACAACATGACGACTGTTGCTTACATCAACCATCAGGGGGGAACAAGGAGTTCCCTGGTGATGAGAGAAGTGACGAAAATCATAAAATGGGCGGAGGATCACTCCTGCCACCTATCTGCGATCCACATCCCAGGAGTGGAAAACTGGGAGGCGGATTATCTGAGTCGTCAGACATTCCATCCGGGGGAGTGGGAACTCCACCCGGAGATATTTGCCCAGTTGACTCAATTATGGGGCATTCCAGACATGGATCTGATGTCGTCTCGTCAGAACTTCAAGGTTTCTTGCTACCGGTCCAGATCCAGGGATCCCAAGGCGACTCTAGTGGATGCATTAGTAGCGCCTTGGACCTTCAACCTAGCTTATGTGTTTCCACCGTTTCCTCTCATTCCCAGGCTGGTAGCCAGGATCAAGCAGGAGAGGGCCTCGGTGATCTTGATAGCTCCTGCGTGGCCACGCAGGACTTGGTATGCAGACCTGGTGAATATGTCATCGGCTCCACCATGGAAGCTACCTTTGAGACAGGATCTTCTAGTACAAGGTCCATTCGAACATCCAAATCTAGTTTCCCCCCAGCTGACGGCTTGGAAATTGAACGCTTGATTTTATCTAAGCGTGGGTTTTCGGATTCTGTAATAGATACTCTGGTACAAGCCAGAAAATCTGTAACTAGAAAAATTTACCATAAAATATGGAAAAGATATATCTGTTGGTGTGAATCCAAGGGATTCTCATGGAGTAAGATCAAAATTCCTAGGATCCTTTCCTTTCTCCAAGAAGGTTTGGGTAAGGGATTATCAGCGAGTTCTCTAAAGGGACAGATTTCTGCTTTATCTGTCTTGTTACACAAACGACTGGCAGCTGTGCCTGATGTTCAAGCTTTTGTTCAGGCTTTGGTCAGGATCAAGCCTGTTTACAGACCTTTGACTCCTCCCTGGAGTCTGAATTTAGTTCTTTCAGTTCTTCAAGGGGTTCCGTTTGAACCTCTACATTCCATAGATATCAAGATGTTTTCTTGGAAAGTTCTGTTTTTGGTTGCTATTTCTTCTGCTAGAAGAGTTTCTGAGTTATCTGCTTTGCAGTGTAATCCGCCCTATCTGGTGTTCCATTCAGATAAGGTTGTTTTGCGTACTAAACCTGTTTTCCTTCCAAAGGTTGTTTCCAACAAGAATATTAACCAGGAAATAGTTGTGCCTTCTTTGTGTCCGAATCCAGTTTCAAAGAAGGAACGTTTGTTACACAATTTAGATGTAGTTCGTGCTTTAAAGTTCTATTTAGAAGCAACAAAGGATTTCAGACAAACGTCTTCTCTGTTTGTCGTTTATTCTGGCAAGAGGAGAGGTCAAAAAGCTACTGCTACCTCTCTTTCCTTTTGGCTGAAAAGCATCATCCGATTGGCTTACGAGACTGCCGGACGGCAGCCTCCTGAACGCATCACAGCTCACTCTACTAGGGCTGTGGCTTCCACATGGGCCTTCAAGAATGAGGCTTCTGTTGATCAGATATGTAAGGCAGCGACTTGGTCTTCCCTGCACACTTTTGCCAAATTCTACAAATTTGATAATTTTGCTTCTTCGGAGGCTATTTTTGGGAGAAAGGTTTTGCAAGCCGTGGTGCCTTCTGTTTAGGTAACCTGATTGGCTCCCTCCCTTCATCCGTGTCCTAAAGCTTTGGTTTTGGTTCCCACAAGTTATGGATGACGCCGTGGACCGGACACACCAATGTTGGAGAAAACAGAATTTATGCTTACCTGATAAATTACTTTCTCCAACGGTGTGTCCGGTCCACGGCCCGCCCTGGTTTTTTAATCAGGTTTGATGAATTTCTTTCTTTAACTACAGTCACCACGGCACCTTATGGTTTCTCCTGTTTTTTTCTCCTGTCCGTCGGTCGAATGACTGGGGTGGGCGGAGCCTAGGAGGGACTATATGGACAGCTTTTGCTGTGCTCTTTGCAATTTCCTGTTGGGGAAGAGAATATTCCCACAAGTTATGGATGACGCCGTGGACCAGACACACCGTTGGAGAAAGTAATTTATCAGGTAAGCATAAATTCTGTTTTCTTACATTATGTGGTGTGTTATTATTCTACAGATTTGTAGATCTAAGTCCCTTTTTATTGGACACAGTTGTTTAGTCACGGAAATTTTAAGTTATCTATGAATGCAATGCTCAATGATTTTTCAAAATGAACATATCAAATACTGTAAATTTGTCTGACTAGAAGAGCATTCAGAATTTAAAAAAGTTCTCTTTTGCAACAGCATAACACTAGTCTTGTACAGGTGAATTTAATGAGTATATTCTATTAAAAAAGGTGTTTTACTACTATAATATAAACATATATATATATATATATATATATATATATATATATATAATAAACACAAATAGCGCACTCTCACTTGCCAACAATTATTCCAGACCAGGGTGCATAAAAAATTCAATATAATCCAATAATATGCACTCCCTGGATTTAAGTACAGCACACTTTATTAAGTAGTGATGTTTCGGGGCATTCACTCCTTCTTCAGACGTCTAAAGAAGGGGTGAATGCCCCAAAACATCACTACTTAATAAAGTGTGCTGTGCTTAAATCCAGGGAGTGCATATTATTGGAATATATATATATATATATATATATATGTGTGTATATATATTTATAAATATATATATATATTTTTCTCCAAATAAATGTGCATGCATACTTCAGCCTGCTTGGTAGCTATGCAGATATGCCTCAAGACAGTTGATTTTAAATATACCGGTGATAAACACAGACACCTAGATTACTAGTTTTGCGCTATAGAGGGTGTGAAACGAATGCAACAAAAGTTATTTCACCCCCCCGATAAGGCTGCCATTACAAGTTTTTGAAAAACCGCCTTGTGTGTGTGATATGGTGGCGATGAGCTCCATACCACACAAAATCCAAGGGCTGAGAATACATGCTCGTGCACACTTCCCCATTTTTAAAATGGCGTCCCTTGCATTTCTATTGGCTGATTTTATTTTTGAAATTCAAATCAGCCAATAGGATGAGAGTGACTGAAATCCTATTGGCTTTTCAAATCAGCCAATAGGATGAGAGCTACTGAAATTCTATTGGCTGATTTGAATAACCAATAGGATTTCAGTATCTCTCATCATATTGGCTGATTTGAACAGCCAATAGGATTTCAGTAGCTCTCATCCTATTGGCTAATTTGAATTTCAAAAATCAAATCAACCAATAGGAATGCAAGGGACGCCATTTTGAAAAGGCTCCCTTGCATTAAAGTTTCACTGTATGGCCGCAACCATATGAAGAGGACGCTCCGCGTCGGATATCTTGAAGGATGGACCCGCTCTGCGCTGCCGGGATGAAGATAGAAGACGCCACCGGGATGAAGATAGAAGATGCCACCTGAATGAAGATAGAAGACTCCGCCTGGATGGATGAAGACCTCGCCGCCTGGATGAAGACTTTTCGCCGCCTGGATGTCCGGACTTCAAAAACTTGTAATTAGTCAGCCTTACTTATTGTCGGACTTCAAAAACTGTAAGTGGATCGTCGGGGGGTTAGAGCTAGGTTTTTTTTTAACTTTTTTTAGGTGTTTTTTTTTTTTAGATTAGGGTTTGGGCTTTTTTTTAAAAGAGCTCAATGCTCTTTTAAGGGCAATGCCCATACAAATACCCTTTTCAAGGCAATGGGTAGCTTAGGTTTTTGTTAGAGTTAGGTTTTTTATTTTGGGAGGTTGGTTGGGTGGTGGGTTTTACTTTCTATTTTTTACAGGTAAAAGAGCTGATTTATTTAGGACAATGCCCTATAAAAGGCCCTTTTAAGGGCTATTGGTAGTTTATTGTAGGCTAGGGTTTTTTTTATTTTGTGGGGGCTTTTTAATTTTTATAGGGCTATTAGATTAGGTATAATTGTTTTTATTTTGGATAATTTTGTTTGCTATTTTTCATAATTTAGTGTTTGTTATTTTTTGTAATTTAGTATTTTTTATTTTTTGTAATTTTAGAATAATTTTTTTTAGTAGTGTTAGTTTTTTTTAATTTGTAATTTAGTTTATTTAATTGATAGTTATTTTAATTTTAGTATAATAGTTATGTTAGGTTAATTTATAGTTTAAACAAGCTTTATTTAATTTCACAGGTAAGTTTTTATTTAGTTTAAGATAGGGATATTGTCATTTTAATTTAAAGTAAGGGGGTTTATGGGTTAATAGTTTAATTTAGTTTTTTGCGATGTGGGGGACTGGCGGTTTAGGGGTTAATATGTTTATTTAGTGGTGGTGATGTGGGAGGCCAGAGGTTTAGGGGTTAATAACTTTATTTAGTGGCGGCGATGTCGGGGAGATGTGGAATAGGGGTTAATAGCTTTATTATAGTGGTGATGATGTTGAGGAGTGGCAGAATAGGAGTTAATAACTTTTATTAGTGACGGCGATGTCAGAAGCGGCAGATTAGGGGTTAATAAGTTTAATTTAGTGTTTGCGATGTGGGAGGGCGGCGGAATAGGGGTTACTAGGTAGTTAATGGGTGTTAGTGTTCTTTGTAACAGTTAGTTATGGGTTTTGTGTAACCGTTTTGTTGCGCAAAACTCATAACTACTGGTCTCAGATAGCGGAACGGATCGTGTCGGTATAGGCTGGAACGCAAGCATTTTAGCCTCACCGCACAACCTGTAATACCAGCGCTATGGAAATCCCACGCAAAAACATCATTTTTTTGAGTGTGGGATTGACGTTGCATTACAGGCTAAAATGCTTGTGATACAGCTATACCGACAAGACTCGTAATGGCTGTGTTACAGTTTTTACGCTGAAATGGTAATTTTTTTCAGCGTTACCACGCAAAACTCTTAAGCTGGGTGAGAGTTAGTTATATGCAAGTTCAATAATAATTATTTAACACATAAGAGAATTTAGAGTGGGGTTTTTTTGCACTTTTATTTCCCTTTAATGAGATCCTGAAGAAGGGAACGCTATTAAAGAAGATCACTTACTTTTACATTTTGAAATGTATTTTATCTTCTACAGTTTGTGGCAATTTTTAAAATACTAAAAAAGTTAGGGCTTGATTCTCAAACTGCTAGATTTGGAGTTTTGTCGGTAATGACCCGAAAAGCTTACTCCGGCTTTTTTCTGGCCGCACCATAAAAATAACTCTGGTATTGAGAGTCCACATAAAGGCTGCGTTAGGCTCCAAAAAAGGAGCGTAGAGCATTTTAAGGCAACTTCAACTCTCGATACCAGAGTTGCTTACGGACGCGGCCAGCCTCAAAAATGTGCTCGTGCACGATTCCCCCATAGGAAACAATGGGGCTGTTTAGCTGAAAAAAAAACACCTGCAAAAAAGCCGCGTTCAGCTCTTAACGCAGCCTCATTGTTTGCTATGGGGAAACACTTCCTACGTCTGCACCTAACACCCTAACATGTACCCCGAGTCTAAACACCCCTAACCTTACACTTATTAACCCCTATTCTGCCGCCCCCGCTGTCGCTGACCCCTGCATATTTTTTTTAACCCCTAATCTGCCGCTCCGTAAACCGCCGCTACTTACATTATCCCTATGTACCCCTAATCTGCTGCCCCTAACACCGCTGAACCCTATATTATATTTATTAACCCCTAATCTGCTCCCCACAACGTCGCCTCCACCTGCCTACACTTATTAACCCCTAATCTGCCGACCGGACCTGAGCGCTACTATAATAAAGTTATTAACCCCTAATCCGCCTCACTAACCCTATAATAAATAGTATTAACCCCTAATCTGCCCTCCCTAACATCGCCAACACCTAACTTCAATTATTAACCCCTAATCTGCCGACAGGAGCTCACTGCTATTCTAATAAATGTATTAACCCCTAAAGCTAAGTCTAACCCTAACACTAACACCCCCCCTAAATTAAATATAATTTTAATCTAACGAAATTAATTAACTCTTATTAAATAAATTATTCCTATTTAAAGCTAAATACTTACCTGTAAAATAAATCCTAATATAGCTACAATATAAATTATAATTACATTGTAGCTATTTTAGGATTAATATTTATTTTACAGGTAACTTTGTATTTATTTTAACCAGGTACAATAGCTATTAAATAGTTAAGAACTATTTAATAGTTACCTAGTTAAAATAATTACAACATTACCTGTAAAATAAATCCTAACCTAAGTTACAATTAAACTTCGGATTGAACTTGATTCTGATTGGCTGATTCCATCAGCCAATCAGAATATTCCTACCTTAATTCCGATTGGCTGATAGAATCCTATCAGCCAATCGGAATTCGAGGGACACCATCTTGGATGACGTCCCTTAAAGGAACCGTCATTCTTCAGTTGGACGTCGCCGGAAGAAGATGGGTCCGCGGTGGAGGTCTTCAGGATGGAGCCGGTCGTCATCGGATGAAGATAGAAGATGCCGCTTGGATCAAGATGGTTGCCGGTCCGGATCGCCTCTTCTTCCCGGATAGGATGAAGACTTTGGAGCCTCTTCTGGACCTCTTCAGCCACCGGATGATGGATCGCCAGCCCCCGCTTGGGTTGGATGAAGATTTTGGAGCCAGGACGGATCGGTGATACCTGGTGAGGTGAAGACAAGGTAGGATGATCTTTAGGGGCTTAGTGTTAGGTTTATTTAAGGGGGGTTTGGGTTAGATTAGGGGTATGTGGGTGGTGGGTTGTAATGTTGGGGGGGGTATTGTATGTTTTTTTTTTACAGGCAAAAGAGCTGAACTGCTTGGGGCATGCCCCGCAAAGGGCCCTGTTCAGGGCTGGTAAGGTAAAAGAGCTTTGAACTTTATTAATTTAGAATAGGGTAGGGCATTTTTTATTTTGGGGGTCTTTGTTATTTTATTAGGGGGCTTAGAGTAGGTGTAATTAGTTTAAAATTGTTGTAATATTTTTCTTATGTTTGTAAATATTTTTTTATTTTTTGTAACTTAGTTCTTTTTTATTTTTTGTACTTTAGTTAGTTTATTTCATTGTAGTTATTTGTAGATATTGTATTTAATTAATGTATTGATAGTGTAGTGTTAGGTTTAATTGTAGGTAATTATAGGTATTTTATTTAATTAATTTAATGATAGTATAGTGTTAGGTTTAATTGTAACTTAGGTTAGGATTTATTTTACAGGTAATTTTGTAATTATTTTAACTAGGTAGCTATTAAATAGTTCTTAACTATTTAATAGCTATTGTACATGGTTAAAATAATTACAAAGTTGCCTGTAAAATAAATATTAATCCTAAAATAGCTACAATGTAATTATAATTTATATTGTAGCTATATTAGGATTTATTTTACAGGTAAGTATTTATCTTTAAATAGGAATAATTTATTTAATAAGAGTTAATTTATTTAGTTAGATTAAAATTATATTTAATTTAGGGGGGTGTTAGTGTTAGGGTTAGACTTAGCTTTAGGGGTTAATACATTTATTAGAATAGCGGTGAGCTCCGGTCAGCAGATTAGGGGTTAATAATTGAATTGAATTGAAGTTAGGTGTCGGCGATGTTAGGGAGGGCAGATTAGGGGTTAGTACTATTTATTATAGGGTTAGTGAGGCGGATTAGGGGTTAATAACTTTATTATAGTAGCGGTGCGGTCCGCTCAGCAGATTAGGGGTTAATAAGTGTAGGCAGGTGGAGGCGACGTTTGGGGGGGCAGATTAGGGGTTAATAAATATAATATAGGGGTCGGCGGTGTTAGGGGCAGCAGATTAGGGGTACATAAGGATAACGTAGGTGGCGGTCGGCAGATTAGGGGTTAAAAAAATTTAATCGAGTGGCGGCGATGTGGGGGGACCTCGGTTTAGGGGTACATAGGTAGTTTATGGGTGTTAGTGTACTTTAGAGTACAGTAGTTAAGAGCTTTATCAACCGGCGTTAGCCCAGAAAGCTCTTAACTACTGACTTTTTTCTGCGGCTGGAGTTTTGTCGTTAGATTTCTAACGCTCACTTCAGCCACGACTCTAAATACTGGAGTTAGAAAAATCCCATTGAAAAGATAGGATACGCAATTTACGTAAGGGGATCTGCGGTATGGAAAAGTCGCGGCTGAAAAGTGAGCGTTAGACCCTTTTTTGAGTGACTCCAAATACCGGAGTTAGCCTAAAACCAGCGTTAGGAGCCTCTAACGCTGGTTTTCACGGCTACTGCCAAACTCCAAATCTAGGCCAAAATTTCTCAAAATTGGAGTAAAATCATTGTGCTGACAAAATTCTGCTGCCCCCCTACCCCGACCCACCACAAGGTTTTAGGTCTTTTTTTGCCCATAATATTTTTTTTGGCAGGGAGTAATGTTTTTGTTGTTGTTATTTGGCATTTCCAAAATAAATATACACATACACACACAATACTAAGTGCTGAATGCCAACAGAACTAAAAGCAATAGCTAGCTAAATAAATGAAAGGTTCAGTTACCTCTAAAAAGTAAGCTCCATTGGCACTCTCTTATTATATCCCCCCTAGAATATAAGCTTCTTGGGCAAAATCACTCATTTATATGCCATCAAAATCTGTAATTATAAGAGCATAAAGATTCCATGATGATGGGAAAAAAAGAATACATAGAACATGTTGACATTCTGACAAAGCAGTAAAGACTCCTGCTCCAGTTGAAGCATTTGTAAAATGTTCATGGCTAAATGGTAAACCTTATTAACCCCTTAATGACCACAGCACTTTTCCATTTTCTGTCCGTTTGGGACCAAGGCTATTTTTACATTTTTGCGGTGTTTGTGTTTAGCTGTAATTTTCCTCTTACTTATTTACTGTACCCACACATATTATATATCGTTTTTCTCGCCATTAAATGGACTTTCTAAAGATACCATTATTTTTATCATATCTTATAATTTACTATAAAAAAATTATAAAATATGAGGAAAAAAATGGAAAAAACACACTTTTTCTAACATTGATCCCCAAAATCTGTTACACATCTACAACCACCAAAAAACTCACATGCTAAATAGTTTCTAAATTTTGTCCAGAGTTTAGAAATACCCAATTTTTACATGTTCTTTGCTTTTTTTGCAAGTTATAGGGCAATAAATACATGTAGCACTTTGCTATTTCCAAACCACTTTTTCTCCTGTTAAGTGTAGTCAGTCCACGGGTCATCCATTACTTATGGGATATTAACTCCTCCCTAACAGGAAGTGCAAGAGGATCACCCAAGCAGAGCTGCTATATAGCTCCTCCCCTCTACGTCACACCCAGTCATTCTCTTGCACCTAATTAATAGATAGGATGTGTGAGAGGAGTGTGGTTATTAAATTTAGTTTTTTATTACTTCAATCAAAAGTTTGTTGTTTTAAACAGCACCGGAGTGTGTTGTTCTTTCTCAGGCAGTATTAGAAGAAGAATCTACCTGAGTTTGTGTATGATCTTAGCGGACGTAACTAAGATCCATTTGCTGTTCTCGGCCATTCTGAGGAGCGAGGTAACTTCAGAACAGGGGACAGCGGGCAGGGTTCACCTGCAAAGAGGTATGTTGCAGTATATTATTTTCTAAGGAATGGAATTGACTGAGAAAATACTGCTAATACCAATATAATGTAAGTACAGCCTTAAATGCAGTAGTAGCAACTGGTATCAGGCTGTTATGTATGTATGTTGGCACTAAAGTATTTCTGGGGAATGGCACTTCACTAAGAAAATACGGTATACATATAACTTTTAGCCTTTCTGCAGTGATAGCGACTAGCAACAGGCTTTTATTATTATTTCATATATTTAAAACGTTTACTGGCAGGTTAATCGTTTTTCTCTCTGAGGTACTTGGTGAAAATTTATGGGCATTATTTTCCACTTGGCTGTCGTTTATTTTGAATAAAATCAGTTTCTGAGCTTCCCCACTGCTGTATTATGAGTGGGAGGGGCCTATTTTGGCGCTTTTACTACGCATTAAAAATTCAGTCACAGTCTTCCTTATTCTCCCTGCATGATCCAGGACGTCTCTACAGAGCTCAGGGGTCTCCAAAACTAGTTTGAGGGAGGTAATCACTCACAGCAGACCTGTGAGACTGTGCTTTGACTGTGATAAAAACGTATTTATTTGATTTGTCAATCGTTTTTTGGTGTTAAGGGGTTAATTATCCATTTGCTGATGGGTGCTATCCTTTGCTAAATTAATGCATTTCATATGAAAAATTGATTGCTATAACTAAACCGGTTCATTGTTATATCAAAGTGACAGTTTTTTTGTGTGCTTCTTAAAGGCACAGTAACGTTTTTTATATTGCTTGTAAATTCATTTGAAAAGTATTTGCCAAGCTTGCTAGTCTAATTGCTAGTTTGTTTAAACATGTCTGACACAGAGGAATCTCTTTGTGCAATATGTTCAAAGGCCAAGGTGGAGCCCAATAGAAATTTATGTACTAATTGCATTGATGCTACTTTAAATAAAAGCCAATCTGTACATGTTAAGCAAAATTCACCAGACAGCGAGGGGGAAGTTATGCCGACTAACTTGCCTCACGTGTCAGTACCTGCATCTCCCGCTCAGGAGGTGCGTGATATTGTAACGCCAAGTACATCAGGGCGGCCATTACAAATCACTTTACAAGACATGGCTAATACTGCGTCACAATTTGCAGAACATGAAGACGGAGAGCTTCATTCTGTGGGTGACGGATCTGATCCAAATAAACTGGATTCAGACATTTCAAATTTTAAATTTAAGCTGGAGAAACTCTGTGTATTACTAGGGGAGGTGTTAGCGGCTCTGAATGATTGTAACACGGTTGCAATCCCAGAGAAAATATGTAGGTTGGATAAATATTTTGCGGTACCGACGTGTACTGACGTTTTTCCTATACCTAAGAGACTTACTGAAATTGTTACTAAGGAGTGGGATAGACCCGGTGTGCATTTCTCACCCCCTCCTATATTCAGAAAAATGTTTCCAATAGACGCCACCACACGGGACTTATGGCAAACGGTCCCTAAGGTGGAGGGAGCAGTTTCTACTTTAGCTAAGCGTACCACTATCCCGGTGGAGGATAGCTGTGCCTTTTCAGATCCAATGGATAAAAAGTTAGAGGGTTACCTTAAGAAAATGTTTGTTCAACAAGGTTTTATATTGCAACCCCTTGCATGCATTGCGCCTGTCACGGCTGCGGCGGCATTTTGGTTTGAGTCTCTGAAGGAGACCCTTGACACAGCTCCATTGGATGAGATTACACACAAGCTTAAAGCCCTTAAGCTAGCTAATTCATTTATTTCTGATGCCGTAGTACACTTAACTAAACTTACGGCTAAGAATTCCGGATTCGCCATTCAGGCGCGCAGAGCGCTGTGGCTAAAATCCTGGTCAGCTGATGTGACTTCTAAATCTAAATTGCTTAACATACCTTTCAAGGGGCAGACATTATTCGGGCCCGGTTTGAAATAAATTATCGCTGACATTACGGGAGGTAAGGGCCATGCCCTGCCTCAAGACAGAGCCAAACCAAGGGCTAGGCAGTCTAATTTTCGTGCCTTTCGTAACTTCAAAGCAGGAGCAGCATCAACTTCCTCTGCTCCAAAACAGGAAGGAACTGTTGCTCGCTACAGACAAGGCTGGAAACCTAACCAGACCTGGAACAAGGGCAAGCAGGCCAGAAAACCTGCTTGCTGCCCCTAAGACAGCATGAAGTGAGGGCCCCCGATCCGGAAACGGATCTAGTGGGGGGCAGACTTTCTCTCTTCGCCCAGGCTTGGGCAAGAGATGTCCAGGATCCCTGGGCGTTGGAGATCATATCTCAGGGATATCTTCTGGACTTCAAAGCTTCTCCTCCACAAGGGAGATTTCATCTTTCAAGGTTGTCAACAAACCAGATAAAGAAAGAGGCATTTCTACGCTGTGTACAAGATCTTTTACTAATGGGAGTGATCCATCCGGTTCCGCGGTCGGAACACGGACAAGGGTTTTACTCAAATCTGTTTGTGGTTCCCAAGAAAGAAGGAACCTTCAGACCAATATTGGATTTAAAGATCCTAAACAAATTCCTAAGAGTTCCATCGTTCAAAATGGAAACTATTCGGACAATCTTACCCATGATCCAAAGGGGTCAGTACATGACCACAGTGGATTTAAAGGATGCCTACCTTCACATACCGATTCACAAGGATCATTACCGGTATCTAAGGTTTGCCTTCCTAGACAGGCATTACCAGTTTGTAGCTCTTCCCTTCGGGTTAGCTACGGCTCCAAGAATCTTTACAAAGGTTCTGGGTTCTCTTCTGGCGGTACTAATACCGCGAGGAATATCGGTAGCTCTGTACCTAGACGACATTTTGATACAAGCGTCAAGTTTCCAAACTGCCAAGTCTCATACAGAGTTAGTACTGGCATTTCTAAGGTCACATGGGTGGAAAGTGAACGAAGAAAAGAGTTCTCTATTACCACTCACAAGAGTTCCCTTCTTAGGGACTCTCATAGATTCTGTAGAAATGAAGATTTATCTGACAGAGGTCAGGTTAACAAAACTTCTAGATGCTTGCCGGATCCTTCATTCCATTCCACACCCGTCAGTGGCTCAATGCATGGAAGTAATCGGCTTAATGGTAGCGGCAATGGACATAGTACCCTTTGCACGCCTGCATCTCAGACCACTGCAATTGTGCATGATAAGTCAGTGGAATGGGGATTACTCAGATTTGTCCCCTATGCTGAATCTGGATCAAGAGACCAGAAATTCTCTTCTATGGTGGCTCTCTCGGCCACATCTATCCAAGGGGATGCCCTTCAGCAGGCCAGATTGGACGATTGTAACAACAGACGCCAGCCTGACAGGTTGGGGCGCTGTCTGGAATTCCCTGAAGACTCAGGGATCTTGGACTCAGGAGGAGAGTTTCCTTCCCATAAATATTCTGGAATTAAGAGCAGTTTTCAATGCCCTTCTGGCTTGGCCTCAGTTAGCAACTCTGAGGTTCATCAGGTTTCAGTCGGACAACATCACGACTGTGGCTTACATCAACCATCAGGGAGGGACAAGGAGTTCCCTAGCAATGATGGAAGTCTCAAAGATAATTCACTGGGAGAGTCTCACTCTTGCCACCTATCAGCGATCCACATCCCAGGCGTGGAGAACTGGGAAGCGGATTATCTAAGTCGCCAAACTTTTCATCCGGGGGAGTGGGAACTTCATCCGGAGGTATTTGCCCAAATACTTCGGCGTTGGGGCAAACCAGATCTGGATCTCATGGCGTCTCGCCAGAACGCCAAGCTTCCTTATTACGGATCCAGGTCCAGAGACCTGGGAGCGGTTCTGATAGATGCTCTGACAGCACCTTGGGTCTTCAACATGGCTTATGTGTTTCCACCCTTCCCGATGCTTCCTCGATTGATTGCCAGATCAAACAGGAGAGAGCATCTGTGATTCTAATAGCGCCTGCGTGGCCACGCAGGACCTGGTATGCAGATCTAGTGGACATGTCGTCCTGTCCACCATGGTCTCTGCCTCTGAGACAGGACCTTCTGGTGCAGGGTCCTTTCAAACATCCAAATCTAATTTCTCTGAGGCTGACTGCATGGAGATTGAACGCTTGATTCTATCAAAGCGTGGATTCTCGGAGTCAGTGATTGATACCTTGATACAGGCTAGGAAGCCTGTTACCAGGAAAATTTACCATAAAATATGGTGCAAATACTTGCATTGGTGCGAATCC
Source organism: Bombina bombina (assembly GCF_027579735.1). Taxonomy (NCBI): domain Eukaryota; kingdom Metazoa; phylum Chordata; class Amphibia; order Anura; family Bombinatoridae; genus Bombina; species Bombina bombina. The sequence goes on from NC_069502.1 coordinate 987,370,101, forward strand.
AAGAGTTACTCATGGAGTAAGGTTAGGATTCCTAGGATATTGTCTTTTCTACAAGAAGGTTTAGAAAAGGGCTTATCCGCTAGTTCGTTAAAGGGACAGATCTCAGCTTTCTCCATCCTTTTACACAAACGTCTGTCAGAAGTTCCAGACGTTCAGGCTTTTTGTCAGGCTTTGGCCAGGATTAAGCCTGTGTTTAAAACCACCATGGAGCTTAAACTTAGTTCTTAACATTTTACAGGGTGTTCCGTTTGAACCCCTTCATTCCATTGATATCAAGCTGTTATCTTGGAAAGTTCTGTTTTTAATGGCTATTTCCTCGGCTCGAAGAGTCTCTGAGTTATCTGCTTTACATTGTGATTCTCATTATCTGATTTTCCATTCAGACAAGGTAGTTCTGCGTACTAAACCTGGGTTCTTACCTAAGGTAGTCACTAACAGGAATATCAATCAAGAGATTGTTGTTTCCTTCATTGTGCCCTAATCCTTCCTCAAAGAAGGAACGACTTCTGCACAATCTGGACGTTGTCCGTGCCCTGAAGTTTTATTTACAGGCAACTAAAGATTTTCGACAAACTTCTTCCCTGTTTGTCGTCTATTCTGGACAGAGGAGAGGTCAAAAGGCTTCGGCTACCTCTCTCTCCTTCTGGCTTCGTAGTATAATACGTTTAGCCTATGAGACTGCTGGACAGCAGCCTCCTGAAAGAATTACAGCTCATTCTACCAGAGCTGTGGCTTCCACTTGGGCCTTTAAAAATGAGGCCTCTGTTGAACAGATTTGCAAGGCTGCGACTTGGTCTTCACTTCACAATTTTTCCAAATTTTACAAATTTGACACTTTTGCTTCTTCTGAGGCTGTTTTTGGGAGAAAGGTTCTTCAGCAGTGGTTCCTTCCGCGTAAAGATCCTGCCTGTCCCTCCCGTCATCCGTGTACTTTTAGCTTTGGTATTGGTATCCCATAAGTAATGGATGACCCGTGGACTGACTACACTTAACAGGAGAAAACATAATTTATGCTTACCTGATAAATTCCTTTCTCCTGTAGTGTAGTCAGTCCACGGCCCGCCCTGTTTTTTATGGCAGGTCTAAATTTAAATTATACTCCAGTCACCACTGCCCCTATAGTTTCTTCTTTCTCGTTTGGTTTTCGTCGAATGACTGGGGTGTGACGTAGAGGGGAGGAGCTATATAGCAGCTCTGCTTGGGTGATCCTCTTGCACTTCCTGTTAGGAGGAGTTAATATCCCATAAGTAATGGATGACCCGGTGGACTGACTACACTACAGGAGAAAGGAATTTATCTAGGTAAAGCATAAATTATGTTTTTCAAAAGTAGCGCTAGTTACATTGGGACACTGATATCTTTCAGGAATCCCTGAATATCCCCTGACATGTATATATATTTATTTTTAGAAGACATCCAAAGTATTGATCTAGGCCCATTTTGGTATATTTCATGCCACCATTTCACCGCCAAATGCCATCAAATAAAAAAAATCGTTCCACTTTTTCACAAATTTTTTCACAAACTTTAGGTTTCTCACTGAAATTATTTACAAACAACTTGTGCAATTATGGGCATAAATGGTTGTAAATGCTTCTCTGGGATCCCCTTTGTTCAGAAATAGCAGACATATATGGCTTTAGCGTTGCTTTTTGGTAATTAGAAGGCCGCTAAATGCCACTGTGCACCACACGTGTATTATGCCCCAGCAGTGAAGGGGTTAGTTAGGGAGCATGTAGGGAGCTTGTAGGGTTAATTTTAGCTTAGTGTAGTGCAGTATACAACCCAAGTATTGATCTAGGCACATTTTGGTATATTTCATGCCACCATTTCACCGCCAAATGCGATCAAATTGAAAAAAAAACGCTACATTTTTCACAATTTTATGTTTCTCACTGAAATTATTTACTAACAGCTTGTGCAATTATGGCACACATGGTTGTAAATGCTTCTCTTGATCCCCTTTGTTCAGAAATAGCAGACATATATGACTTTGGCGTTGCTTTTTGGTAATTAGAAGGGCCGCTAAATGCTGCTGGTGCATCACATTTGTTTATGGCTAGCAGTGAAGGGGTTAATTAGGTCGCTTATAAGGAGCTTGCAGGGTTAATTTTAGCTTTAGTGTAGAGATCAGCCTCCCACCTGACACATCACACCCCCTGATCCCTCCCATACAGCTGTCTTCCCCTCCCCCACCCCACAATTGTCCCCAGCCATCTAAGTACTGGCAGAAAGACTGCCAGTACTAAAATAAAAGTTTATGTTTTTTGTTTAAAAAAAAAAATAATTCTGCTGTGTAGGACCCCCCCCCCCTTAGCCCCAACCTCCCTGATCCCCCCCAAAACAGCTCTCTACCCCCCTCCTCTGCCTTATTGTGCACCATATTGGGTACTGGCAGCTGTCTGCCAGTACCCAGTTTGAAATCAAAAGTTTATTTTAAGATTTTCTGTAGTGTAGCTTACCCCCCTTAACACCCAACCCCCCACCCTCTCCCAGATCATTAATATTTTTTATTCCCACCCTCTCTCCCACTGAGTCCCACCTTGTGCCTCTTCCACTTCAATTCTAACTTTTGGGCAGTTTCACACGTGCACAGCTCCCGTGCACAGCGCGCATCGCTCCCGTGCATGCACGCATGCTCCCGTGCACGCGCGCGCACACGCAGCGATCCCGCCCCCCTCCTCTACTGATGGCCTCCCTGGACACGCTCCCACCCACCAACAATCATAGCCGATGCAGAAAGGGCCACAGAGTGGCTCTCTCTGCATCGGACTGCTTAAAAAAGTTATTGCAGGATGCCTCTATATCGAGGCATCACTGCAATAACATGAAAGCAGCTGGAAGTGATCAGGATCGCTTCCACTGCTTTCAAAGACCAACGACGTGCAGGGTACGTCCTTGGTCGTTAAGGACATTTTTTTGGAGGGCGTACCCTGCACGTCGTTGGTCATTAAGGGGTTAAAGAGTTGAGTTTTCATTGAAACAGTAAAAGGATATTAAAGTCATTTGTATTTAAAGGGACAGTCTAGTATAAATTAAACTTTCATTATTCAGATAGGACTTTTAATTTTAATCAACTTTCCAATTTACTTTTATCATCAAATTTGCTCTTTTCTCTTGGTATTCTTAGTTTAAACTAAACATAGGTAGGCTCATATGCTAATTTCTAAGCCTTTGAGGGCTACCTCTTATCACATGCTTTTTAAATCTCTTTTCAACACAAAGAGACAGAAAGTACATGTGGGCTATATAGATAACACTGTGTTCAGGCACAGGGGGTTATTTAAGATCTAGCACAATACAATGCTAAATTTAAGACAATAGATAATAAACAGTCACAGTCATGTGATCAGGGGGCAGTTTGCAGAGGATTAGATACAAGGTAATCACAGAGGTAAAAAGTGTATTAATATAACTGTGTTGGTTGTGCAAAACTGGGGAATGGGTAATAAAGGGATTATCTATCTTTTAAAACAATAACAATTCTATGGTAGACTGTCCCTTTAAGCATAATACATGGTAAACAGAGAGATGCAATCTCTGTAACTGTGAAATCCATGGGGAAAAAGCAAACAAGTTTTTCATGAAAAAAAAAAAAACCTGAAAGAAGCCTTTTAGGTTTGAAATTTTGCAAAAAAAAAAGTATAAATATTAATAAAACAAATATAATATAATTAAAAATAAAATTATGTTTCCTTTAGTCATCTCCTCCACAGTGTCAAGAGGACATAAATAACGTACCCCTATAAAAAGGACAGATGACAAAAAAGGAGGGGGGGTGTGGATATAGACTCAAGAAATATACAAGAAAATATCTGAGCTACTTCTGGCAATTTCCGTCACTACTTCCGCTCCTTCATCTTTGACTTCATCATAGTTTTCATAGAAGATAATCTATTAAATATAAAATAGGTTCACTTTTAAGAATCCAGATAAATGTAAACTCTCAACTTTCAAATAAGTATACTTTAAGCTTCTTTTTGTTGCTCTGTCCTTTCAGACCTAGTCAAGAAAACAGAAAAAGATTCACCAGCCTTACAAGAGGAAGCGCACAAGTAAATAAATGTAAATTTTCTTCCTTCTCTTGAGACAATGGCAGTGCCCCTATGCCTCTTATTCTTGCAATTGAGATTCACAGTCTCACAACATTGACCTTGTCAGTTGTGCACAATGATCTGATATTGTACAAACTCTTACATAAACATAAAAATGTGTTTAGAAAACAATTCGGGGTAGTAAATATATGAACTCCTTGGGCCCATTTATTAAAGTGCAGACAGACATGATACGATGTAGCGTATCATGTCCGCTTCACATCAATCATTGCACAAGACGTTCTTGTGAACTGCTTGTGCAATGCCACCCCCTGCAGATTCGCCACCAATTGGTCGCTAGCAGGGGGTGTCAATCAGCCTTATCGTATAGGATCAGGCAGATTGATGTCCGCAGCCGAACAAGTTATGAAGCAGCGATCTTTAGACTGCTGCTTCATAATTGCTGTTTCCAGCGAGCCTTAAGGCTTACGTGGAAACAGGAGCATAAACTCCATTCGGAGTTTGATAATTTGGCCCCATAGTCTCAAACAATTTTTTCATCATTCTGAAATAAAATATTTAATAATCCTTTTTTTTTTTCTTTAATTAATCAAATTTTTCAGAAAAAAAGTCATGTGGCAAAAAAATTAAATAAAAATAAATAGTTTTTCTGCACCCCTCCAAAAAACCTTCAGATCTCTAAGCACACACCAGAAATGAAATACTAAATTGAAAATGTATAAATATAAATGTTTTAAAACTGTTAATGTATTAATGTAATGCAAAACTACTTTAAAAACCTGGTATGCATGTTTTTCTTATCTCTCAGATGGACACTAAAGTCAAATTTGAAACTTTCATGATTAGAATAGAGTATGATATAAAAAAAAATCCAATTTACTTCTATTATGAACCTGTGCACAGTCTTTTTATATACATACTTTTTGAGGCACCAGCATGTGCCAGAATATATATGTATATGAGTCTGTGATTGGCTGTTACATGATACAGGGCAGAGAAATTAAAATAAACTTTGACATTTGTCAGGAAAAAAAAAAATCTACCTCTCATTTGAAATTCATAGTAATTGTTATTGCATTGTCTCATTATTATGCATTTGTCAATGTAATTCTACTGTATTTATTGTTCCCTTATTGTGGGCAATAATGGCTAGTAATAAATAAGTCCACTGCTTTGTACAATCACGTTTTTAAGTTTGTAGGTGATTTAGGCAATTTTCAGCATTTTGAAGGAAACCTAGGTTACAAATTAGTGGATTATTTTAACAGCACTATATTTTATAGAAAGCAATAATGGAGAAAGATTTATGAAAATAAGTGGTTTTTGATCATTCTTCCCATGTGTTAAGTGGGAGGGTTAAATGTTTATGATGTTTTGTGTAGTTAGTTGCTTGGAGGGGAGAATGTTAGTAGAGTTTAGGTTTAGACTGGAGATGGGACTGGGCTAAGTTGTATAGACAAATGCGAGAATTACCCATTCCCCTCCCTATTTTGTATTGCTTGTACTTGTCCTAGCACTTTCTTTTTCTGAACAATATTTGTTCTTTTGTTGACTATAAAAGTTGTTTCTGTATGAATTTTTCCCTCACAAGCCAATAAGTAGTGGAGTCACAGGACCCAATTGTATAAAATCATTCACTTACTGTTTATTAACAGCTCTTAAATGCAAAAATATTTTTTAACATGTTTTAAATTCTGTCATTAATTTTTATTATAAAACATTAAGGGCTCGATGATTTAATTCCTCGCCAGATCAAACCTAATTTTTCTCGCCGACTTTTGCAGGGATTACCTTGGTGGAATGATCATAAATAAGGGGGAGTCCCTGCGAGTGGTAGCTGGCTCCTATTGAAAGTAATGGAGTTTGATGAATAGAGACAACACTTCATAGAGTGAAGTTAGCAGGGAGCAGGGGCACACTTTTAAAATGAAATCCTGAAGTCAATATAAATCACATTACGCTGCTTTCTGTATATAGCATCTTACATTCACCTATATTTTGGTATGCATGCATTTTTTTATTAGGGTATTAAGTATTTGTAGTGTTTTGAGAAAAGCCTTTTAGTTGGTGAGAAAAAAAAAACCTGTGAGATCTGTAGTTTGAAAATCTTTACAGAATGATGCTGGGAATAGAGAGACATTTTCATATACGCCAGTGGAACGGCCATGTTCAGCCCATTTTAACGAAAAACAACAATTACTCTTTGCATTTTTTATTTATATGTACAAATTTCTGTGTGTTTTTTGCACATCCAGTGTACTAAAATTATGATTTATGCTGTGCATATATTTAATATTATCAGGCCCTCAGAAAACCACTTTAGCTAAATATTAAGCCAAGAATATCTAATTTTTTTTTAAATAGTAGACAAAATAAAGACTTATGGTCCATTAAACCTAAAAATGATTATGTTGTCCTAGGTCATTTTATGTTAAAAATGAAAGTGGTGGTAACAGGAGTAGTTGGCACCCAGAAGGGTATATTTTTAGCAGCAAAACGTTGCAATGTATTAGCCTAGTGAAGAAATGATTATAGTAGTATTTTCATTTAAGGGTTAAGATAGTGATTTCATATTTAGTAAGGGTTTTATAGGACAGAATTTCATATTTTATTATACAAGGAAATCTGTGAAGGGATTCTCAGAGGGCATTAGTGGTTGATAAATAATAGGTGAAATAGATGAGTCTGAAATAGTTTCAATAGTCAAACTGGGACATGGTAGGTGATAAGTTTGTGATAGAATTTAGTGAGAGGATAAATATGCAAGAACAAGATTTTGGAATTAAAGTGAATGCCAATTTTGATGCTAAAGTGCCTGGTTTTTAAAAATTTGATTAAAAACAGGGGCACTTTAATTCATCAAAATTTACATTTCACTCCTCTTGAGAAAAATACTTACCTTTTAATCTTCACAGCAGCTCCAGCTTCCTCCAGTCATTGCAAGCCATTTCTGACGTCAGAAATGATGGATAGGTCATCCTCCAATAACGGCTTCCCCCCCCCGGGGGAATCCGTGTCTGACTCAACGCTGTGATTGGAGGAAGCCGGATTCCTCATTTTAGACCCAGGAAGAGGCTTTGCGACAATGTAAATTTTGATGAATTAAAGCGCCCCTGTTTTTAATCACATTTTTAAAAACCGGGCACTCACTTTAAGTATAATTTAGAAACAAAATATTAAACTAAAATAAAATAATGGAAACCTTGTTTCATATTATATTCCAATTAATATCACAGGTTAATTATTCATTTGCCGATTTTTTTAAACAATAAAATTATTCAAAATTCAGATGGCATTTATTATAGCATCTTGCATACCACTAATCTTAACCAAAAAAAACTAACATTTTTATATTTACATAATATGAACTATTTACATATAAACTACTGATATACAATTATAGAAATTGTTTTTTGAATAGCTTAGTGGTTCACTTTATAGTTAATAATTGGTAATGTATTATCTTCAATTGCAATTGTACATTTCAGTATACAGAGGATAACTACAATTCAAACAAATACATAAAATACACACATCTCAAACTGCAGACTTCGAGAAATTGCTGCTTATCACTGAGAAACATATTACCTGTTTTAATCCTTTCAAGTTCAATGTTTTTTTTTATACTTTTGTACATCTTCAGAAGCTACAGAAAGGTAGGTTCTTAGTAGAATGCCTAGTTACAAAGACAAATGTTTATTTTAAGAGAATTACTGTCACTTACTAAGATAAATCTTATGCGTCTGAAAACATGACCTCACAGGTTTTATTTTCAAACACCGAGTATGGTCAAAACTGCAAAATAAATTGTAAGCAAATTATCAGTTGCAAGAAGAGTATTGTAAACAAGCTAGTTATGACGCCCTACAGTTTACACACAAAAATAAATAAATCTGTATTTGAACATTATCAGAAGCAATAACATTGTGCAGTAACAAAGTTATCTTCCTCCTTTAAAACATTTATTTTATTTTATAAATAATACTGTATTTTTAAAAAAATATAGTTTCATAAATATTTTTCTTTATATTTTTCATAATTTAAAAAAAATAATAATATTAAGGGACAGTAACATAAAAATGAAACTTTAATGATTCAGAGTATGTGACTTAAAAAAAATCCCTTTTTACTTTTAAATTTGCTTCAGTATTTTGGTATCCTTCTAAGACTCATATAAGCTCAGGAGCGTGCATGTGTTTCTGTCAGCAGTGTTTGCAACAATGTTAAGTGCTACAGACAAGTTGGCAAATATTGTTGCCATATAATGCAAGAGATGCTTGCATGATCCTTAGCTCCTATGAGCAATTTGATAATTGAAGTTAAAGGGACATGATACCCACATGTTGAAGCACATGAAAGTGCTGCAGCATTGTTGTAAAAAGCTGACTAGAAAATATCACCTGAATATCTCTATGTAAATATATTTTACCTCAAATTTCCTACGCATTCACACCCATTTGTAAAGAGCCTTTAAACAACCAGTTCAGGATGCTTGTCCCAGGACTTGATAGGGAGTAGGTATCTGTCATGTGCAGGCACAGTTATGTTATTTTCCTATTCAGTTTAAGTAAATTCTATTAAATCTCTTGAGATTTCAGTGAAGTCTTAGGGATCACAGCAAAGACATGGGGGCCCATTTATCAAACTCCGAACGGAGCTTGAGGGCCCGTGTTTCTGGCGAGCCTGCAGGCTCGCCAGAAACACCAGTTATGAAGCAGCGGTCTAAAGACCACTGCTCCATAAACCTGTCCGCCTGCTCTGATGAGGCGGACAGGAATCACCGGAATTCAACCCGATCGAGTACAATCGGGTTGATTGACACCTCCCAGCTGGCGGTGTATTGGCCGCGAGTCAGCAGGGGGGCGGCGATGCACCAGCAGCTCTTGTGAGCTGCTGGTGCAATGTTAAATGCGGAGAGTGTATTGCTCTCCGCATTCAGCGAGGTCTTGCAGACCTGATCCGCACTGTCTGATCAGGTCCGCAAGACCTTTGATAAATAGGCCCCAAAGCATTAACTCAGCACTGCTGATGCTAATTGACTATTGTGTTATTTTATTTTTATTTTCAACTTGCAGCTGGACAGGAGCTTAAGTATAACTGTTTACACAGCACTTATACTAGTGAGCGGAAGAAATTTTGAGGTAAAATATTTTCCTTTTTACATAGAGATGCTCTTGTCAGCTTTTTACAGTAATGCTGCATCACTTTCAAGTGATTCAGCATATGAGTATTATGTCCCTTTAATTAGGCAGTATTTAAAATTTACATGTTCTATACAAACCATTTAAGTTTAATTTTGATTTTACTGTCCCTGTAATGTTAATTAAGATCATATATTTTAGAAGTCTTACAATAACTGAAAGTTACTCACAGGGTTATTCGCAACAAACTAGACATTTTGCTTACAAGGTCTTGGTTAACACAGAAAAAGAAAGCAAGGGATTATGAGGTAAAGATTTTAAAAGATTAAAGAGATGACAAATATATAGAATGGTTAAATTACAGTACTGCTGTAGTACAATTTGGCTAACAAAGAAAAATTAAAAATAGTTAATAGCGTGAATATTTAAGCAAGTCATAGGAATAGGGTTACAAATAAAGGGGGCCAATAAACTGTTTTGTTAATATCTATATGAACACATGGATAAATACAAAGTTTAAAATCATTAAAATACATTATTTCAAAGGTACTAAAGTTATTATGCCCTCATCATTAACATAGGACTAACTTTGGTGGCCTATCCCAGATAGGTTTTGTGTTGTGCAGCGTTCCTGGTGTTCATCTGGACTTTATACAGTCTGTTCTCATTTGCCAAAGAGAGCTGTGACTTTGCCGGAGGTAGCCCAGTTGCAGGGCTTTGAGTCCCAGTCTGCGACATGAGCACTACTGGTAGAGCTTTACCAAATATCAGTTGCTTCTTTTTTTTCTACACTTCTCTCCTCTTTTCTTATTGATTTATCTTATAGGGTTAGGGTTTCCATATTGCTTTCAGGGTTCAGATAGGTCATGCAATTTACTTCTATTGAAAACCATATCTAGATAGGTTCAGGAGCAGTAATGTATTAGTGATAGCTGGTAATTTGTGGCTACACGTATATGCCTCTGGTCTTTGGCTCACCAGATATGTAGTTCTTAGTAGTGCATTGTTGCTTTGTAACAGGGGTTTTTCTTTTTGAACTTTTATGTTCCTTTAGACAAGGACATTTATGCAAAAATAAATATGTCAAGGGTCATTTAAAGAAACATTTTAAAATTAAACTCAGTTTTAAGAATCCTGCCATAAGTAGTTTTCATATGTATTTTAATTTAAATATAACAGCTATGTACAGGAAGGCATACTGCATGGCATGAAATTAAAATAATAAAGTAATTATAATATTATTATTACGGGTTATCCTTTTCTGTTGTGATTTTATTGGTATTTGCATTCTACTTATACTTTTTTAAAAAGTACACTACACATATCTGGTTCTTATCTGGATTTTAGGATTAGGTTGTTCATATCCCTAGCTAAACACAATACCAATTGCGCTTAGCGCCTACAGGTAGTCCCTTTCTCATAGATCCTACGATTACGGCTCACAAGCCGAAACGCGTCAGTGGGTCACTGGGATTCAGCTTGTATCCTTCAACCTTTGCTGTTGCAGTTATAGAAGATTTTATGGATTTATTTTTTGGAATAAAGTTTACATTTAACGCCTATCCCGTGGAGGTGCTCCTATTTTTTGTCTTTGAATTTTTTGTCTTTGAATCATATCCCTTGCTAGAAAACATTTAACTGAATTCAAGGCTGTATAGAAATTAAGGATGCTGCAGTTGTAACATAAAACCAAGAGCAGCTTGTGTTCATTAAAGCTAGTTTTTATTTCCATACAATGAAAATAAAATAGAACTATTATCTGGGTAGTCTATTGAAAACTGAAGCCAAAGTGTCAGCAAAATAAGTACTAGATTACAAGTGGAGCTCTATCATTAATGCAAGGAGCATAAACGCAGTGTTCATTACGATCAAATCCATACATGGTGCGCTGTTCAAATTACTGAAAATTAGTTTGCACAAACTTGCAGTAATTTACGCTCCCCATATTTTCTACCTAGCGTAGAGTGGTAAAATGCACTTGTTTTACAAGTTGAAAGCGATTGTGTTCACTGCTCAAACTTTTTTACGTGACCTTTCAGCTCCAGATAAAACAGTTGCACTAAACTTCACTATGAACCCTTAAACCGCCACCCCCCACATTGCAAACTACCTTTGTACACTATTAACCTCTGATCCACCAGCCCCCCACATCGCAAAGTCTGCACTACACTTTTAACCCCTAAACCATCAGCCCCCCAATGCAAAGCAGTCTATACATCTTAGAGGGGTAACACCCTCTATGTTAACCCCAAATAGACTAACCCTAGCTTTACAAAAAAAAAGTTACCTTTAAAAAAATAAAAACTTACCTTTAAAAAAAAAACTACCATAACTGTTAAAAAAAAGAAAAGAAAAAATAAATAAATAACATAACAAAAAACAAACCCTAACATTACAAAAATAACAAAGAAATTATAAAAAATAAAAAAAGAATTATGGCTATTCTAAAACCCCCAAAGATAACCCCCCCCCCCCGCCCAAAAAAATAAAGAAAAAATGATTCTAAAACTGTACTACAAATAGCCCTTTTGTGAGACATTACCCTAAAGTTATCAAGAGGTTAATAGTGCAGTGGGCTATGTGGTGGTTTAGGAGCTATTAGAGTAGGGGCTTATGGCAATCGGGTTTACGCAAGTAGGGTGTTAGTTTTTCCACTTTGACTCCTATGGGGGAATAGGTTATCTCACGCACGATAGTTTAAGTTTGGCTTTTAGCGCTTGTCCGGTAATTCCTGGAGCAATAATTTTCAACACGCAATACCAGTGCGACCCAACTATCGCAAAAGACTTACCGCTAGCCCAGTTAGCGGTCTAGCGAAGGTGCTTATTAGCTCTCCACTTGTAATCTAGTCCTATATAGGTCCTGATATTCAAAAACTTGCCATGATCTAAGACATTTTGCCAGCATGGTCCCTAAAAAAAAATTTAGAAACAAAATTTTTTGCTGATCTAACCTGTTACCTTGGGCGGAGTTCGCTCATAATAGTTCTATCAATGCTTCCTTCCAGTTGTCCCTCTTCATGGCATAGGTTTCAACCATCCTTGTTGCCTGATTTTTTCATGTCAGGGTATTCCAGCTTTGGAGGAGCATCTCTGGCAACTCCGTTCCACTTGGGTACAGATTCAGGATTGCCTTTGTTCGTCTATGCAGTGATAAGAGTTCCAGGCTGATCTGCGCCTACCTACCAGATTGAGGAGAGGGTTTGGCTGTCCTTCAGCAACTTGAACCTTTGTGTGCCTTCTAATAAATTGACTCCCCGTTATGTTGGTCCTTATCGAATACTCAGACTGGTCAATCCTTTGACTACGCTCTTAACCTTCCTTCTGCAATTCGCATGTCCCAATGTTTTTCACATCTCCCTCTTGAAACCATTGTTTTGAATCAGTTTACCACTGTGTTGCCTCGTCCCCATCCTTTTTTCTGTTGACAACCATGAAGAATATGAGGTTTGCTGGTTTTATTGACTCTTGTATGTCCAGAGGTCGCATATAGTATTTGGTTCACTGGAGGGGTTACGGACCGTTCATAGGTTTCCTCCTCTGATGTTCATCCTCCCGCCCTCCTCTTTGCCTTCCATACCCGTTTCCCCAATAAGCATTTTGTCCTCCCGCGTGGGAGGGGTCGTTGAGGGGAGGGTACTGTCAGGGTTTCACCCTGCTTTGTTTGTTATTTGCTGCTGCCATTTTTACTGACCTGTCTCTCTCCTTGTCTGCTGCAGAGTGTGTAACGCTGCTCACTACATCTAGACACCCTCTTATGGCCAAAATTGAGAACATCATCAGTGAGAGACAGGTTGCAGTCCCAGAATTATGATGTCATCACTTACTATTTAAAGTGCCTCAGTTCAGTCTGCTTTTGCCCTTGCATTGTCTCAGACTTCTTTGTTAGTTCCTGTTCCTGTGTATAACCTGGCTTGTTTTACATCCCTTCTGGTTAGTTCCTGACTCATCTGATTACTCGCTTTGGCTCCGAACCTGGCTCCTCTGACTACCAGTTCTGGCTTTGACTCCTGGCTTGTCATTTGGCTTTTAGACTCTTTATTATGTTTGTTATTATTTAATAAAAGTGTGATTATTTTAGCATTTCACATCGCTGTCCTGATTCCTGGTACCCTGAAACCCCACCTCTTTGGTGAGCAGAGCTTTCCTTAGTTTGACTAGCAGATGTTTTCACTGTAGGTGTGAAATATCCTTCATATAAATAAGCATCCTTTCACTGTTAAACACAAGGAATACCATATGTAAGAGCTGTAGTGTCTACAATTGTAATAATCCTAATACTTTTTAGGATTATGGAGTAATTATTGGAAGGAAATCTTATTCTAAAATATGTGGTTTGTTACACCAAAGTCTAAAGTGAGCATTACTGCAAGTGCCACCTTTAAATTAGTGTATTTTTTCTAGTTAAGATTTTTAGGTAGGATTACACTGAACTGTTTCTTTAACAATCATGCAACAAAAGGACTCTGTAGTGCAAAAGTAATGAATGTAGTGAGTTACGTCACTTTAAAACAGCTACTATTAGGTAGATAATGAGCGATGGACCAGCCTTCAAATGGAATACATTATAACAATTTCCAATGCTGCAACGTCTGTTGCCCAATTTAATACCCCCACTGCTGCCCAAGCATTTACCGGTATATATATATGGATCTCGGATGCACGGGTACCATGTACCTCAGTCGAGTGCTTGTCCTTCTGCCGGCTCTGCTGCTTGGCGTCCTCGTGGGTCTGGGTATGAACAGAGTCTCTCCACTTTCGGCAAGCGCCGAATCCTATTGGCTGGTTCTGATGTCGATGAGCAGGGACCAATCCGCTGTAGGATGAAAACACACACCTCCCCACAGCGCGATCATCCAGGAATCACTGGCGAATGGCATAAGGAAAAAATAGAAGTAATCCTGGAGATTGTGAATAAAAGTCTTTATTAAACAAACAGTGTTTAAAAGCGAAAGGCAACACACAGATAAAAGTCAAACCAGTGTACTGTCTGGCTTACGCGTTTCGGCTTGGAGCCGTAGTCATAGCCTGTAGTGCTATGTGTCACACCTATAATATACCCATACCTAAAATCTAATTGGTTAAGAAAAAGAAGACACACACTGTTGCTTAACTACTCTATACAATACTAGAATAATACACAGAACACCTATGCAATTAAGGGCACTAAGATAACATACTAATATACTGAATCTTGTAAGTGAAAAATAAAGTAAAGCAGATAGAATACACATGATTTGTACAATATGAGAGAAAGTTTCTAATTTACTGAAACAAAACCTTACATATACTAGAGAATCAACTTGTACAATGCAAAGTATTGAGAAACAAAAAAGGAGGCAAAGAAGAAAGAGAAGATACAACCTATATACCCTTACCCTCAGTATAATCCAAAATAATCTCAAAGGCATAATAGTAACTAAGTGAACTTTTTAGATCACTCTCGGAATACTAAAGGGGGGGGGGGCAATTGCTTAAACTCAATGCTAAATGCTAAATGTATTTTCTAAAGTAAGTCTATACTCATATTTAAACGTATTAGGTACTACTGTATGCATGAAATGCATATATAAGTGAGGCTTGATGTAATTGATAATGGTTAACATTATGGTACCAGGGGGATTACCATAGATTCATAATATCATACTTCGAGTTGAGACCATTAGGGATACGGGTGCTCATTGTGAAGATCCAATGTGCCTCTCTCAACTCAAGAAGACGATCAATGGAACCCCCTCTTTTGGGTCTGTAGACCCTTTCTATGGCACTCCAGGAAAAGGAAGACAAGTTACCCCCATGATACACCCCAAAGTGCTGAACTACAGGGGTGCTGGATTTAGCTGTATTGAAAGAGGAAAGATGTTCCCTAATTCTAGTGTTTACATCTCTGGAGGTGAGACCTATGTATTGGATTTTGCACATTGAGCAATTGAGAACATAAATCACATTTGTGCAAGTGCAATTTAAGAGTGTTTTAATGTTAAACGTTTTTCCTGTAACGTAACTTGTAAATGTGCTCCCTATGTGAACAAACTCACAGGGTTTGCACTTCTTATGGCCACATTTATGCATGCCCTGGTGTCTGATCCAGGCACATGCTTGATTAGTGTTAGTGGGCAGCATAGTGGGAGACAACAGAGATCCTAATGTGGGCCCTTTCTTGTATGCACACCTGACCCCCCTTTTTACTGTTTCAATTAGTTTATCATCTGCTTTAAGTATATTGAAATGTTTACGTATGATAGAACAGATGTCATTGTATTGTCCACTATGTGTAGTGACAAAGGTCACGCCATCAAATTGCTTCGAATCAGTTTTCTGGCTGTCATCCAGAAGACTAGCTCTGGTTTTAAGATTAACTACACATAGTGGACAATACAATGACATCTGTTCTATCATACGTAAACATTTCAATATACTTAAAGCGGATGATAAACTAATTGAAACAGTAAAAAGGGGGATCAGGTGTGCATACAAGAAAGCGCCCACATTAGGATCTCTGTTGTCTCCCACTATGCTGCCCACTAACACTAATCAAGCATGTGCCTGGATCAGACACCAGGGCATGCATAAATGTGGCCATAAGAAGTGCAAACCCTGTGAGTTTGTTCACATAGGGAGCACATTTACAATTTACGTTACAGGAAAAACGTTTAACATTAAAACACTCTTAAATTGCACTTGCACAAATCTGATTTATGTTCTCAATTGCTCAATATGCAAAATCCAATACATAGGTCTCACCTCCAGAGATGTAAACACTAGAATTAGGGAACATCTTTCCTCTTTCAATACAGCTAAATCCAGCACCCCTGTAGTTCAGCACTTTGGGGTGTATCATGGGGGTAACTTGTCTTCCTTTTCCTGGAGTGCCATAGAAAGGGTCTACAGACCCAAAAGAGGGGGTTCCATTGATCGTCTTCTTGAGTTGAGAGAGGCACATTGGATCTTCACAATGAGCACCCGTATCCCTAATGGTCTCAACTCGAAGTATGATATTATGAATCTATGGTAATCCCCCTGGTACCATAATGTTAACCATTATCAATTACATCAAGCCTCACTTATATATGCGTTTCATGCATACAGTAGTACCTAATACGTTTAAATATGAGTATAGACTTACTTTAGAAAATACATTTAGCATTTAGCATTGAGTTTAAGCAATTGCCCCCCCTTTAGTATTCCGAGAGTGATCTAACAAGTTCACTTAGTTACTATTATGCCTTTGAGATTATTTTGGATTATACTGAGGGTCAGGGTATATAGGATGTATCTACTCTTATTCTTTGCTCCTTTTTTGTTTCTCAATACTTTGCATTGTACAGTTGATTCTCTAGTATATGTAAGGCTTATGTTTCAGTAAATTAGAAATTTCTCTCATATTGTTCAAATCGTGTGTATTCTATCTGCTTTACTTTATTTTTCACTTTACAAGATTCAGTATATTAGTATGTTAGCTTAGTGCTCTAATTGCATAGGAGTTCTGTGTATTATTTAGTATTGTATAGAGTAGTTAAGCAACAGGTGTGTGTTCTTTTTCTTAACCAATTAGATTTTAGGTATGGGTATATTATAGGTGTGACACATAGCACTACAGGCTATGACTACGGCTCCAAGCCGAAACGCGTAAGCCAGACAGTGCCACACCTGGTTTGCTTTTATCTGTGTGTTGCCTTTTGCTTTTAAACACTGTTTGTTTAAATAAAGACTTTTATTCACAATCTCCAGGATTACTACTATTTTTTCCTGTTTCTTTAACAGTCAGAGGTTTGTTTAGCTTCTTGTCAGCAGTTAAGCAACCACAGACTCAGTAGACAAAATTGTTAGTAGTAACAGTCCTTTAAGCAGGTTAGTAGTAGCAGGCAGCAAGACTTATACAGAAATGTGATGCTTTCACAATTGAGAGAAAACAGTCTCTGAGTTGGTAGTAAAACACACAATAAGAAAGGAAACAATTGCTGCAGAGTAAAATTATATGCAGGTTCCGTTTTTAGATAAAGCTTAATCAGTCCTGGTAAATTTAGGAAATAGTAACTTACTCAGTAGGCAGATATGAAGTCCGGCGTAAACGGCAGCTCCTTGAGGCTCTGAATGCAGAGGGGGAGGTAACTCAGCAGAGAGACCGCTCGAGTTAGAGTTCAGCGTGTGACGTCACACTGCAGACAGTAGATGCTGAGAGGGAGAGCTGCAGAATGTGATTAGGTAGAGGTGAGTTGTTTACAATAGCGGTAAAGCAAGGGATACCTTGGTAAGTAGAATCCTGGGAATTCAGTTAGTAGTTTTCTGGTCTGAGAGTTACTTGGCAGCTCTGATGATTTTTCGGTTCTGACACACTTGATGTTTCAGTTGCAGCAGGTGACAGTCTGTGAAAAGAATAGCAGATTAGAGATTCCTTTTGCACACACAAATAGACTAGGGAATCCAGAAGTAAGACAGACTGGTTTTGTGAGGTAACATAGATTAGCTCCAGCTTAGGCGAGAGTGACTACAGGAAGTTCACAAAATACTAAGCAAGGTGCTAGGTGTGAACAGGTGTTTTATAAGGGGCGGGATGAAACTATTGGTTAGAAACTCTTAAAGGTATAGAACCACATGCCAAAATCCTGACAACAATGTACTTGCCAGATCCTGGCTAACAGTCTGCTGGCAATGCACCCCCCATCTTCATTCCAGAAAGACAGTCTATCACTCGTGATCACTAAATAAATGAAAACTCTCTTTGTAGAAGGCAGGAGCCAGGTATTCTGCTAGCGTGCAACAATTAATCCAAAGAAAAAATAAAAAACAGACCAGATCTACAGCTAAACGTTAAAAGTCTTAGTTTTATTCCAAGTTACATAAAAATTATCATAATGTCAAACAGTAGCATGTGAGACAGATAAGATCTGTCTGATATGTTTCAGCTAGTTAGCCTGCAATCATAGATTGACTTGCCTCTCATTTACTCTCATCTTAAATGCACAATTGCAACTATTTAAAAACAGAGCATGCTTACATTAACCCTTCGTTATCTATATAAAAATGGAATCCTCAAAAACATTGGGCTATATCAATCATTGTTAATTTCCAAAGGATAACAGGGATTTGGTACTACATATTGTTGATTAGCATATATTGTAATAAATACATTTCTTTTTTATATTGTCCAATGCAATTCTTTTTTCCTCTATAACCTGTCATTGATTTATAGTGGACAAGGAAGAATAGAGGTTAGAATCAAGGGAGAATAAGGATAAAGAACCGCATATATATAGGCGGTAATTTCAAACAATACTAGCCGCATTTGCAGTGGTTCTATTTGGGACAATTTATACTTTGCCCACGCTGAGTGAGGACACATACTAAGTGTATAACCCATGTATTAAATCCTGGGAACTGGGACACTCATCCAGCATTGAGGACGCGGTGACTGTTAACAACCAGAACTGCCAGTGAACACTTAACTGTTTGGAGCCTGTACATACCTCATTTTGTTTGAGGGCATTTCTTGTGAGTAGAAACCCTGAAGGGGCTCACTTTGTATATGTTTGTGTGTGTTTTTTAAAAAAATAAAATTGATTTGCACTATGTAGGTACTTTTGTGCGCTTTTCTGTTCTTATCTTTGCCTTATATATATATATATATATATATATATATATATATATGTGTGTGTGTGTGTGATACATTATTCCCAATAATTCAATTTATCAAATTGTGAATTTAAACCCCAAGGGATCCTACTCTTATGATGAAAAATCCAATATATCTCTCTCTTACTGAGTAATTATTCCTTATCGCCACATTGAAAATTAAGTAACGGTTTTTCAATAATGGTTTATTTAAAGGTATCCATTTTTTTTGGTGGACCCGAATTAAGTGTTTGGCGATAGATATGTCAAGACTACTAGTCTCTAAAGTAATATTAGAGATATGAGGGTTGATTTAAAAAGGTCCGAATGGGCCTGGTTCCCCTTGTTTCCTCATGATCCTTCAGGCTCGCCGTAAACAGCAGTTATGAAGCAGCGGTTTAAAGACTGCTGCTCCATAACTTGTCCGCTGACTCTGAGGCTGTGGTCTTCAATCCGCCCATTCCTATACAATCAGGCTGATTGACACCCCCTGCTAGCGGCCGATTGGCCACGAATCTGCAGGGGGCGGCATTGCACAAGCAGTTCTGGGGAACTGTTTGTGTAATGATAAATGCAGACAGCGTATGCTGTTGGCATTGATCGATATCTGTCGGACATGATATGCTACAGCATATCATGTCCAACAGACATTGGTAAATCTACCCCATGCTCTCCTATGCTGGCTCTGGCTTGTTTGGTCATTTTCCCAATGTACTGTAAATTGTGAGAAGAAATCTGTAGATACAGAAAGGGGGATGGAGAGAGGCAATCTGATGAAGCTGGGAGGAGCCCAGCGAAACGCGTAAGGCCACGCCCATCTTGTAATACGGAGGAATCAGGTGAGCTGTGAGCAGTGGCGGATCCAAGCCGGCTTTCTATTACAGGATTACCGCTGCCACGGTATCACCTCCTCCTGTGTGTTTATCAAGTATCAGTCACTAATGTTCCCTGTATGTATTACGGCCCTTTTCTACCAATAACCACATGACTGTGGGGAGAGAACACTATGTAGCATTTATAGCACTCCATTAACGAGAGCAACCCCGGTCAGTGTTTTCACAGTGGGCTAAGTGTTTACAGTGTGACAAGAGACTTTCTGAATCTGACTGATATTTTAGAGTGCAGATTTTTTGCCTGTTTTTGGACATCGACATATACATGTTATCACATACCTCATATGTTTGAGGGTGAAGTTTGTAAGTGCACATCTTGATGTTTTATATGTGTGAATAAAGTGGAATCTATCTTTTAATCTGCACTTAGATTGGTGTGTTTTCCCCCCTGGTTGCGCTCCATCTCCCTTTCTGTATCTACAGATTTCTTCTCACATACCTCTTTCTCACGGAGATCACACCAGTGATTGGAAGGGAGCTGCACGGCGGATATACAAGAGGAAAAGGATTCACAAAAAGGAAAGTTACAAGCACTGATTTTTTGTTTGAAAAAGACTTTTATCTACTATATTAGACTGCATTACCAATTGAGAGTATAATTGAACTTTTCAGCATTTGTTGTTATCTGTTGTATCGTTATACTGTTGGTTATTTTATATAGCTATTTAGTATACTCATTCAGCTTGTGACTTTGCTTTATATTTTATCATGTCTTTCTAGACAGTGTGTATTTTATTATATTTATTTTTATAAATTGTGGCGCTACCTCTATATTGTATTCAAACAATTTTTCTTTACTGTAATTTGTACTGTAAAAAAGGCATTAATGTGCATTGTTTCTCCAGACTTTGCCTCATTTGTGAACAGTAAATGCAATAATAAAAAGAAAAATACAGTAATTATTATGTTGCATAACTACAAAACATACATTAAAGGGAGTTATCCAAGAATGAGTTAATATGGTCTTCAGGCAACAAATAATCAGCTGTATTGCTCTCCATATTTTTTCAAGTATAATTTAGTTACTCAGTTCTCTACATTATGATAAGGATGTGTTTGCAAACAACATTACACTTTCAAATACAGTAATTGCTATATGTAACAAAAATACACCTCTTGAAACCAAATCATATTGAATTTTCATATTTTCTTGCTAAATAATCATGCCGTGGCTCTCATTTAAGAGGGTCTCCAAGTAAATTAACCTCTATTCATTACAAAGGAAACACTGGTGGGTGTGTTACCCGTGACAATAGTTTAAAAGCAGTCACCAGGAAAGGAGTAATTTACATTGCAAAAAAAGAAAAAAAAATCACAGCAGTGTTGCTGAAAGAATTTTCTGCACATTTTCCATATTTAAGGCATTTTTCTTAAAAGTCTTACACTCTAGGAATTAACTGCATTTTCTATAACATATTTAGGGCTAGATTACGAGTGGCGCTCTAACTGTTGCACGTGAGTGATATGGGGAAGTAGCGCACGTATTATAGGTTGAAAGTGAACATGTTTGAGTGCAATTGAGTTTAATGTGCAACGGGATAACGCAAATTCAGAGCTCTGGTTACCTGTTATGCTCAACTAAAAAGTTGCACAAAACACATGAAAAATAAATTTTAAAGTACATTTGCCAGCATAAAAACTGTCTAATAAAAATTATTTTTAAAAAATACAATAAAAGTTATAAGGTCTCAAAGATATGATGTATCAGGTGTAAAAAAAAAAAAGGACTGCGAAGGGTTTTAACATAGAAATGCATACTATAGTAGAAAAGAAGATGCAGATCCATCCAATACTTCCAAAACACTGTGAATTTATTGTAGCAATTTTCTTTCACAAACAATTGTTGCAAAAAACTTCAGAGACACACACTTAAAACCATAGGAGCTGATGTGAGGTCCGGTTTCAGTCTTACATGTTTCGACCATAGATGGTCTATGATTAAGGCGGTCAGGATCCGCCAAAACATGTAAGACTGAAACCGGACCTCACATCAGCTCCTATGGTTTTAAGTGTGTGTCTCTGAAGTTTTTTGCAACAATTGTTTGTGAAAGAAAATTGCTACAATAAATTCACAGTGTTTTGGAAGTATTGGATGGATCCACCTCTTCTTTTCTACTTCATGTAACTTGCAAACAGGAAGGAGTTTGCTCTCAGGATCACATCCCAAATTGGAAGGCAGCATCAGGTGCAGTTGTGACCGGGCGAGCTGTGAAATTTGGGACGCAACAGGAACCACGACTGTGGAGGTTGCAAGCGGACACTCTACACCAGGTAAGACCTCTTCCTTCTGCTTTGAAAGGAGTCAGATCCGGGAGGACAGTCCAAGTGAGGCTGCCGCATGAAGAGCGGGGTGAGTGAGAGTGTATTTAACCACATTTAACAACCTGTACCTGTAGTACATATAAAGCTTGCTATATAAAAAAAAGGGGAATAACACACTGCACCTTATGTACTTGTGGCTAAGGGACTAAAGACATTGCACAGGGCAAACCTGATTTTGCCATTTTTTCAGAAAAATGCATACTATACATGTCTAAATATTTATATGTATGTATATGTATGTGTTTATATGTATATACCGTACATATGTATCTTTGTATTTATATGTATATATGTATTTATCAACATATATACACATATAAACACATAAATACATGAATACATTTGTAGACATATAAATAAGGACATTGGAGCCCTTTGCAGTCAAGTCGTGAAAACATGTAAATTCATATTTATGCAATACTTATGTTTAATAAAGTGTTTAATTTTGTATGGTCTGTAAACATTTCACATTCTATAGAGGTATATTTTATAAATATGAAGCTTTTAATATTTTTGTCACATTTGATAAAGGCACAATGGTGTGCCGAATTGTCATGGTATTATAATCGTTTTAATGGATTGAATAAAGGATTACCTTTTATAAGACCAGTGAGTGCCTGTGTTCTTGGAGAGGATACGAATTGGTTTGCAGTGCACCTTGGCAGTTGAATTGGCGTAAGATTGTGCTGTCCTCTATCTGGACTGTATATATATATATATATATATATACTGTATATATATACAGTATATATATATATATATATAAGTATATTATTATCAGTTATTTGTAGAGCGCCAACAGATTCCGTAGCGCTGTTATAGATATATATTTTATCAAAAATCAGATATAAAAATAAGTATTTAAAAATAAATAGAAAATATTCTGCTATGTGAAGAACATTGGAATGTGAAATATTAATAGCAGATGTCAGTGTTGGAGCACTGTAACTGTGACTAAGAGGCCCATTTATCAAGCTCCGTATGGAGCTTGTGGGCCCATGTTTCTGGCGAGTCTTCAGACTTTTGCTCCATAACCTGTCCGCCTGCTCTGATGAGGCAGACAGAGATCACCCCAATTCAACCCAAACGAGTGCGATCGGGTTGATTGACACCACCCTGCTGACAGCCGATTGGCCGCAAGTCTGCAGTGGGCGACGTATTGCTCTCCGTATTCAGCTATGTCTGTTGGACCTGATCCGCACTGTCGGATCAGGTCCGACAGACATTTGATAAATAGGCCTCTAAATGTAATGTCAAAATCCCAGTAAAATATATTTCATCACATATATCCTATATGAGGGGATATTTCAGAGTTAGCACTGTATATATATATATATATATATATATATATAAATTCAGTACATCTAAAAAGCAAAAAAGGGGTGCAGAAGGACTACACCAAGGAAGGATCTAAGTTTAGATGAATAGGATTCACACAAATGATTTAATGATAAAGCCAAATGCACACTCACAATTAGAACTACACTACAATAACACACAGCATGTGTGGTACAGGTTTCGCAGAAGTATCCTCTAGAAGTGGAAACTGTTTCTCCAATCCAAAACCCTGCTGGTCTGTTCCAGAAAAACAGCTTCAGTGAAGAGGACACTAGTAATTAGTCCTTTCAAATGTCTCTCACTGAGAAATAATATCCACTCCAAATGCAGTGTATGTATTGAAATAGAGTCCCATCACTTGAATGCATATACAGTTAAAGATAATCAAAAAGGTATATAACTGTGGCTACAATACAAAACATCTCTCACAAAGAGACGTTGTGGCTTGTGGGCGTAGACTAATGCGTTTCACAGTTATAACAAAATTTAAAATAAAAAAAATAGAGATAACACATCAAGTTCAAAACATTCTTCCAAGTTGTTTTGGAACTGCAGATTGATAAAAGCCTAATCAGTCTCTACTGGATTCTAAAAATAATAGCATACGAAAGTCCACTTATGCCTGGAATCTCATAACAAGTAAAGAAACAAGAAAATTTAACAATACATATTTCTTAGAACCAAATAAACTGCAATGCAGTGGTTAACATTAGAGTATCTCCAGAATCTGCGGAATCTGCAGAATCTGTTGGCGCTCTGCAAATTACTGATAATAATAATACATAACATCCTATTTTTCTATCACTTAATTAGTCTAGACATGTTTTAGATATAATTCTTTCAAAAGCTAAATGTGCCTTTTAACCTTTTAAATAATCTTCCCACACTGAGGGCAAGACATAACAGAAATTTACATGATTATGTACTAAATAATTATATATTTTATTTTAGTAAAAGATTATAAGTGACCTGTTTTGTCCTTTCCAGGATAGTAGGGATAATATCAGATTTCCATATTCTTGGAATCAGCTGTTTGGCTGTACTAATTAAAATATGATAAAGATGTTTGAAGTGTGGACTTTTTATCAGTGGAGGAATATAAAATAAGATTTCTCCAACATAGGTGTGTCCGGTCCACGGCGTCATCCTTACTTGTGGGATATTCTCCTCCCCAACAGGAAATGGCAAAGAGCCCAGCAAAGCTGGTCACATGATCCCTCCTAGGCTCCGCCTACCCCAGTCATTCTCTTTGCCGTTGTACAGGCAACATCTCCACGGAGATGGCTTAGAGTTTTTTAGTGTTTAACTGTAGTTTTTATTATTCAATCAAGAGTTTGTTATTTTGAAATAGTGCTGGTATGTACTATTTACTCAGAAACAGAAAAGAGATGAAGATTTCTGTTTGTATGAGGAAAATGATTTTAGCAACCGTAACTAAAATCCATGGCTGTTCCACACAGGACTGTTGAGAGCAATTAACTTCAGTTGGGGGAACAGTATGCAGTCTCTTGCTGCTTGAGGTATGACACATTCTAACAAGACGATGTAATGCTGGAAGCTGTCATTTTCCCTATGGGATCCGGTAAGCCATGTTTATTACGATCGTAAATAAGGGCTTCACAAGGGCTTATTAAGACTGTAGACTTTTCTGGGCTAAATCGATTCATTATTAACACATATTTAGCCTTGAGGAATCATTTTATCTGGGTATTTTGATATAAGAATATCGGCAGGCACTGTATTAGACACCTTATTCCTTAGGGGCTTTCCCAAAGCATAAGCAGAGCCTCATTTTCGCGCCGGTGTGGCGCACTTGTTTTTGAGAGGCATGGCATGCAGTCGCATGTGTGAGGAGCTCTGATACTTAGAAAAGACTTTCTGAAGGCGTCATTTGGTATCGTATTCCCCTTTGGGCTTGGTTGGGTCTCAGCAAAGCAGATACCAGGGACTGTAAAGGGGTTAAAGTTTAAAACGGCTCCGGTTCCGTTATTTTAAGGGTTAAAGCTTCCAAATTTGGTGTGCAATACTTTTAAGGCTTTAAGACACTGTGGTGAAAATTTGGTGAATTTTGCACAATTCCTTCATGTTTTTTCGCAATTGCAGTAATAAAGTGTGTTCAGTTTAAAATTTAAAGTGACAGTAACGGTTTTATTTTAAAACGTTTTTTGTACTTTGTTATCAAGTTTATGCCTGTTTAACATGTCTGAACTACCAGATAGACTGTGTTCTGAATGTGGGGAAGCCAGAATTCCTATTCATTTAAATAAATGTGATTTATGTGATAATGACAATGATGCCCAAGATGATTCCTCAAGTGAGGGGAGTAAGCATGGTACTGCATCATTCCCTCCTTCGTCTACACGAGTCTTGCCCACTCAGGAGGCCCCTAGTACATCTAGCGCGCCAATACTCCTTACTATGCAACAATTAACGGCTGTAATGGATAATTCTGTCAAAAACATTTTAGCCCAAATGAACACTTGTCAGCGTAAGCGCGGCTGCTCTGTTTTAGATACTGAAGAGCATGGCAACGCTGATACTAATATCTCTGAAGGGCCCCTAACCCAGTCTGATGGGGCCAGGGAGGTTTTGTCTGAGGGAGAAATTACTGATTCAGGGAACATTTCTCAACAGGCTGAACCTGATGTGATTGCATTTAAATTTAAGTTGGAACATCTCCGCATTCGGCTTAAGGAGGTATTATCCACTCTGGATGATTGTGACAAGTTGGTCATCCCAGAGAAACTATGTAAAATGGACAAGTTCCTAGAGGTGCCGGGGCTCCCAGAAGCTTTTCCTATACCCAAGCGGGTGGCGGACATTGTTAATAAAGAATGGGAAAGGCCCGGTATTCCTTTCGTCCCTCCCCCCATATTTAAAAAATTGTTTCCTTTGGTCGACCCCAGAAAGGACTTATGGCAGACAGTCCCCAAGGTCGAGGGAGCGGTTTCCACTTTAAACAAACGCACCACTATACCCATAGAGGATAGTTGTGCTTTCAAAGATCCTATGGATAAAAAATTAGAAGGTTTGCTTAAAAAGATGTTTGTTCAGCAGGGTTACCTTCTACAACCAATTGCATGCATTGTCCCTGTCGCTACAGCCGCATGTTTCTGGTTCGATGAGCTGATAAAGGCGGTCGATAGTGATTCTCCTCCTTACGAGGAGATTATGGACAGAATCAATGCTCTCAAATTGGCTAATTCTTTCACCCTAGACGCCACTTTGCAATTGGCTAGGTTAGCGGCTAAGAATTCTGGGTTTGCTATTGTGGCGCGCAGAGCGCTTTGGTTGAAATCTTGGTCGGCTGATGCGTCTTCCAAGAACAAGCTACTTAACATTCCTTTCAAGGGGAAAACGCTGTTTGGCCCTGACTTGAAAGAGATTATCTCGGATATCACTGGGGGTAAGGGCCACGCCCTTCCTCAGGATCGGCCTTTCAAGGCAAAAAATAAACCTAATTTTCGTCCCTTTCGTAGAAACGGACCAGCCCGAGGTGCTACGTCCTCTAAGCAAGAGGGTAATACTTCTCAAGCCAAGCCAGCTTGGAGACCAATGCAAGGCTGGAACAAGGGAAAGCAGGCCAAGAAACCTGCCACTGCTACCAAGACTGCATGAAATGTTGGCCCCCGATCCGGGACCGGATCTGGTGGGGGGCAGACTCTCTCTCTTCGCTCAGGCTTGGGCAAGAGATGTTCTGGATCCTTGGGCGCTAGAAATAGTCTCCCAAGGTTATCTTCTGGAATTCAAGGGACTTCCCCCAAGGGGGAGGTTCCACAGGTCTCAGTTGTCTTCAGACCACATAAAAAGACAGGCATTCTTACATTGTGTAGAAGACCTGTTAAAAATGGGAGTGATTCATCCTGTTCCATTAAGAGAACAAGGGATGGGGTTCTACTCCAATCTGTTCATAGTTCCCAAAAAAGAGGGAACGTTCAGACCAATCTTAGATCTCAAGATCTTAAACAAGTTTCTCAAGGTTCCATCGTTCAAGATGGAAACCATTCGAACTATTCTTCCTTCCATCCAGGAAGGTCAATTCATGACCACGGTGGATTTAAAGGATGCCTATCTACATATTCCTATCCACAAGGAACATCATCGGTTCCTAAGGTTCGCATTCCTGGACAAGCATTACCAGTTTGTGGCGCTTCCTTTCGGATTAGCCACTGCCCCAAGGATTTTCACAAAGGTACTAGGGTCCCTTCTAGCTGTGCTAAGACCAAGGGGCATTGCTGTAGTACCTTACTTGGACGACATTCTGATTCAAGCGTCGTCCCTTCCTCAAGCAAAGGCTCACACGGACATCGTCCTGGCCTTTCTCAGATCTCACGGATGGAAAGTGAACGTGGAAAAGAGTTCTCTATCTCCGTCAACAAGGGTTCCCTTCTTGGGAACAATAATAGACTCCTTAGAAATGAGGATATTTCTGACAGAGGCCAGAAAAACAAAGCTTCTAGACTCTTGTCGGATACTTCATTCCGTTCCTCTTCCTTCCATAGCTCAGTGCATGGAAGTGATCGGGTTGATGGTAGCGGCAATGGACATAGTTCCTTTTGCGCGCATTCATCTAAGACCATTACAACTGTGCATGCTCAGTCAGTGGAATGGGGATTATACAGACTTGTCTCCGAAGATACAAGTAAATCAGAGGACCAGAGACTCACTCCGTTGGTGGCTGTCCCTGGACAACCTGTCACAAGGGATGACATTCCGCAGACCAGAGTGGGTCATTGTCACGACCGACGCCAGTCTGATGGGCTGGGGCGCGGTCTGGGGATCCCTGAAAGCTCAGGGTCTTTGGTCTCGGGAAGAATCTCTTCTACCGATAAATATTCTAGAACTGAGAGCGATATTCAATGCTCTCAAGGCTTGGCCTCAGCTAGCGAGGGCCAAGTTCATACGGTTTCAATCAGACAACATGACAACTGTTGCGTACATCAACCATCAGGGGGGAACAAGGAGTTCCCTAGCGATGGAAGAAGTGACCAAAATCATTCTATGGGCGGAGTCTCACTCCTGCCACCTGTCCGCTATCCACATCCCAGGAGTGGAAAATTGGGAAGCGGATTTTCTGAGTCGTCAGACATTGCATCCGGGGGAGTGGGAACTCCATCCGGAAATCTTTGCCCAAGTCACTCAGCTGTGGGGCATTCCAGACATGGATCTGATGGCCTCTCGTCAGAACTTCAAAGTTCCTTGCTACGGGTCCAGATCCAGGGATCCCAAGGCGGCTCTAGTGGATGCACTAGTAGCACCTTGGACCTTCAAACTAGCTTATGTGTTCCCCGCCGTTCCCTCTCATCCCCAGGCTGGTAGCCAGGATCAATCAGGAGAGGGCGTCGGTGATCTTGATAGCTCCTGCGTGGCCACGCAGGACTTGGTATGCAGATCTGGTGAATATGTCATCGGCTCCACCTTGGAAGCTACCTTTGAGACGAGACCTTCTTGTTCAGGGTCCGTTCGAACATCCGAACCTGGTTTCACTCCAGCTGACTGCTTGGAGATTGAACGCTTGATCTTATCAAAGCGAGGGTTCTCAGATTCTGTTATCGATACTCTTGTTCAGGCCAGAAAGCCTGTAACTAGAAAGATTTACCACAAAATTTGGAAAAAATATATCTGTTGGTGTGAATCTAAAGGATTCCCTTGGGACAAGGTTAAGATTCCTAAGATTCTATCCTTCCTTCAAGAAGGATTGGAAAAAGGATTATCTGCAAGTTCCCTGAAGGGACAGTTTTCTGCCTTGTCTGTGTTACTTCACAAAAAGCTGGCAGCTGTGCCAGATGTTCAAGCCTTTGTTCAGGCTCTGGTTAGAATTAAGCCTGTTTACAAACCTTTGACTCCTCCTTGGAGTCTCAATTTAGTTCTTTCAGTTCTTCAGGGGGTTCCGTTTGAACCCTTACATTCCATTGATATTAAGTTATTATCTTGGAAAGTTTTGTTTTTAGTTGCAATTTCTTCTGCTAGAAGAGTTTCAGAATTATCTGCTCTGCAGTGTTCTCCTCCTTATCTGGTGTTCCATGCAGATAAGGTGGTTTTACGTACTAAACCTGGTTTTCTTCCAAAAGTTGTCTCTAACAAAAACATTAACCAGGAGATTATCGTACCTTCTCTGTGTCCGAAACCGGTTTCAAAGAAGGAACGTTTGTTGCACAATTTGGATGTTGTTCGCGCTCTAAAATTCTATTTAGATGCTACAAAGTATTTTAGACAAACATCTTCCTTGTTTGTTGTTTATTCTGGTAAAAGGAGAGGTCAAAAAGCAACTTCTACCTCTCTCTCTTTTTGGATTAAAAGCATCATCAGATTGGCTTACGAGACTGCCGGACGGCAGCCTCCCGAAAGAATCACAGCTCATTCCACTAGGGCTGTGGCTTCCACATGGGCCTTCAAGAACGAGGCTTCTGTTGATCAGATATGTAGGGCAGCGACTTGGTCTTCACTGCACACTTTTACCAAATTTTACAAGTTTGATACTTTTGCTTCTTCTGAGGCTATTTTTGGGAGAAAGGTTTTGCAAGCCGTGGTGCCTTCCATTTAGGTGACCTGATTTGCTCCCTCCCTTCATCCGTGTCCTAAAGCTTTGGTATTGGTTCCCACAAGTAAGGATGACGCCGTGGACCGGACACACCTATGTTGGAGAAAACAGAATTTATGTTTACCTGATAAATTACTTTCTCCAACGGTGTGTCCGGTCCACGGCCCGCCCTGGTTTTTTTAATCAGGTCTGATAATTTATTTTCTTTAACTACAGTCACCACGGTACCATATGGTTTCTCCTATGCAAATATTCCTCCTTAACGTCGGTCGAATGACTGGGGTAGGCGGAGCCTAGGAGGGATCATGTGACCAGCTTTGCTGGGCTCTTTGCCATTTCCTGTTGGGGAGGAGAATATCCCACAAGTAAGGATGACGCCGTGGACCGGACACACCGTTGGAGAAAGTAATTTATCAGGTAAACATAAATTCTGTTATGTAAATGATCTAATTGTTTTCTGCTATCAATGAATTTACTGATAAACTCTAATACATTTCTCCAGAAAGGTAGGATATTAGAGCAACTCCACCAAATATGAAGAGAGGTCACCCCTCTGTTGGCAATCAAGCCAGTATTTGTCTGATGCTCCTGCGAACAAATGTACATTTTTTTATAGGTGTATAACACCACCTAGTTATCAGATTTCAAATGTCTACTCCAACTCTTGGTATATGAAGGGAGTTTAGCGACTATTGCTTTGTTTAGTTCAGAGTGTAGTTTAGATAATATGACTTTTTAATTTTTTAACTGCATCATTTCTTATAAAGAACTATAAGAAATATAAAGAAAAGCGCCTCATGGTGCAGTTATTCAAGGTAAAATTGCAGTAAAATCAAGGTGGCTGACAAATGGTTACTCACAAGGGTGTGTGCACTGAATAAAGTGCAATATGTGCTCCAAAATTGTGAAAAAGTTGTGCAAAGTATGAACTACTTAAAATCACAAATTTTATTAAAAACATAACATTTCTCAGCTGGCTAGCTGTTTCATCAGGCATGTGTTTTTTTTACAATTTTGGAGCACTTTATTAAATTTCGTCTACCTAACATCGTTTGGAAGACCTGCCTAGGGAGACCTACCAGATTGACCTAATTATACAGCTGGTTTCTATAACATCCAGCCTTCTTTATTTGCACAAATTCCCCATGCAAACTGAAATGTGAGTACCCTTTTAACACATCTTCCTGAAGTCACCCCTGTTATTAGTTTTATCTGCACTATGGGAAGATCTGTGTTTTTTATGTATCAAAAGGTTACCACATCCAGAACCTACATCACTGCACACTGAGGGAGACATTGCAAATATCAGTCAGCTGGAGACTGCAAAGCCCAGTCTGCACATATTGCACTTTATTCAGTGCACACAAACTTGTGAGTAACCATTTGTCAGCCACTTTGATTTTACTGCAATTTTACCTTGGATAACTGCACCATGAGGCGCTCTTCTTTATATTTCTTTTAGATCTTTCTTGCAAGCCCAATCCGCTAGAAGAAGAGCTTACTTGAGGACTTTGTATCACAGTTTTATTCACTTTACTTTTCATCTGCTATTAACATTTTAGGAGATCATCCTTTATTGAAGTTTCAAAGAATAAAACATCAGCTACGTTTCGGGCCTACATGGCCCTTACTCATTTTTTTAATATATATTTTTACATATTTGTTTTATATATACTTCTATATCTAAACACCTTTTGGATTTTTATTAGATTTGACACACTAAAGTGTAGTCCATTGTACACACTATATATATATATATACACACTCATTTAAAGGAGATCACACATTTGAAACCTAGGTTCCACAATTTTTTCAAATTATGCTTCTTCACATATATCTAATAACCAGCTCTATTTGTGCCCTCTACTGACTTCATAGGCATAGGAATTTTTATTACATAATTGCTCAAACCCTGTAAGAGATTGGTACACACTTTTTTAAAGTTTATACATAGTAATGACGTGAGGTGTTTAGTGATATCTGATCAACTATTAACAAACTCACAGCTTGGTACAGGTATCTCATTTATATGTTTTTGTCTGCTGGAATCTAAAACGAGATATAGCAGAAGGAGACTATTTAGAGTACGATAAAAATGGGATATATAAATGACACTAATCCCATAGGGGGTGCTTCCTGAAACCCAAATATAAAAATAGCTAGATCCCAAATATTAAATATGATCCATATAACAAATTAATTTGAAGTACAGCAGGAGCTCAAAAGGAATAAAACAAACAAAATAAAATAAGATAAAAAGTCCTTATTAACCAACATCCAATAGAAGGCAGCACTCTGTCAGGAGGATGGTCAGTCCCTGGTGATGATGAATCTAAGAAGCAGGAGACACAGAGGCGCCAATATGACCTAGTAACGTCTACACAATAATAATACAATGTGAAGTAAAATGATACTCACAAAAATAGAGCACCCAAAGGTGCAAATAACACAGGCTAAATCAATTAGCAGTGGTCCAGCTCACTGTATGCCCACAGGGGAGATGCTCAGATGGAATCCAGCCAGCAGCAACCAGAACTCTTATTCCTGTGAGTGACATAAGACAATATCCATAGCCCAGTACAGTTTTGATATACAGAATTTAAGATTCCTGGTCAGACTTACAAAAAACAGCGCACCTCCAGGTGCAATCAAGGCAAGCTGGAACCTCTCAGTCACCCAGTAGACTGTACTTAGGTATAGATAGCGTCCGTTCACCAGCCATGTGGTATAAGTCCAAAATATGATATAAAGAAAACTCCAAAATGGAAGCAGCAAGTGTATCAAAAAAGCGTATATTTATTAAAAACAAAGCGACATGTTTCTCAGCCTCTCAATTAATTAAATTATATGAAAAAGATCTGATTGTTCTAAATTAATAGGATATATCTCTGATTTGTGTTGATTCACTAAAAAAATGGAAACCTTGCAATATGCTGCAAACTCCTTGAGTACCATAGAAATAGAGCTTTTGGGATAAGTGAGAGTCAGGAGAAGGACATCTGCAAACATAGTCAATTTGTATTTGTTTTGTTTCATGAAAATACCTTTAATTTCAGAGGTCTTTCTTATACATGAGGCTAGGGAATCTAGTGGTAAAATAAAAAGTAGTGGTGTGAGAGGACATCCTTGCCGTGTTTCATTTCAGATGTTCTAACCTGTTAAGAGCTTTCTCAGTGTCAGTTGATAAAAGAACCATTGGTAATTTGTGGAATTTAGGATAGTCAATTAGGTGTAGTATTTTCACTGTATTATCTCTAGCCTCCCCTTTCGGTACGAGCTGTGTACCAATTCCAAGCATAGTTTAGTTATACCCATAGCTAATAGTGTATTTTTGAAAATAGCATTCTATATTTATGGCTTTGAAGTAGCAAAAGCAGCTCCAGAGCCTTTGCGGGGCAGGTTAGCATATGCAAGCCTGCTCCCCGCAATGTAAGAAGCAGCGGTCATTAGACCGCTGCTTCTTACACCCTACTCCACCTCTGACGTGGTGAGGGAAAATCGTGGAGAGCTCGCTCGCTCTCTGTGATTGACAGCCCCTTCAGTCACGTGATTGGTCGCGTGAATGAAGGGGCAGGCATTACACACTCCGATGAGTGTGTAATGATACATACGGGCAAGCAGATCAACAGATCCGCTGCCCGTGTGTAGCGAAAGTGGGCGGAAAGCTTCGCGAGTTGAGAAGCTGTCCGCCCGCCGTGTTATTACATGGAGCCCTTAATTGTTAGACAGACTGGAAGTTGGGTGGGCTATTTTGTTTCTTAAGGAAAAAAGATGTAGGCACTGCAGCAAGGTGCTTTGAAAAAATCCATAAATTTATTGATAAAAAAAATCAACATATATTCAAAAACTTAATGGAAAAGAGAAGAAAAACTTACAGACATGCATGCAGGTGGGACAAAGACAGGTGCTACATTTGGGCATCCTTTACGAACTTCCAGTTCACTGGTTTGGGCCCAATCATGATGGAGTTGATGGGACTGTTTACTACTGTTTATTTGGTTTCTTACCAAGCTTGGGAAATACAGTAATAATATCCTGCAACATAGTGTCTGGGAAATTGGTCCCCTCATCAATCATGTGTGTAAATGGGGTAAAAGTTGATTCTCAAAAATATTATAATATAGCCCACAAAATCTAACCAAACCAGGAGATTATTCTTGTTTAAAGCATTGGATATCCTCATTATCACCTCTAGCGTAATAGTATTTTCTATTAATTATACAGTTTGTTATTGTACTGTTTAATTGATTAAGCAGTTAAGATTGAGTCTTCAATAGAGGAATTGTTGTTCAATTGCAAGGAATGTATAAAAGTGCGAGAATTTTTTTTCTTTAATGTCCTTGATAAAATATTGCTTGGTTTATTTCCCTCACAATAAAATTTCCTTTCAAGAAAAAAAGCCTGGCTTTGGGACTGTACAGGATGTATGCTATTGAGTTTATATTTTGAGTCTTTTAGGCTTGCCAGAGTTGTCTCATCCACGGGGAAAAGCTTGTGGGGTACATTTATCATGCAGTGTATGCTGCTGTTTCCACGTGAGCCTTCTGGCTTGCTGGAAACATAAGTTAAGAAGCAGCAGTTTTAAGAACACTGCTCCTTAACTCATCCGCATCCCAATTAGATATTATCAGGATGATTGACACCACCTGCTAGCGGTCATGAATGTGCAGGGGCAGCATTGCCCAAGCATTTCACCATAAGTGCTTGTGCAATGATAAATGGCGAAAGTGTATGCTGTCTGCATTTATCGATGTTGGCGGACATGATCTGCTGTCCGCCCGACATTTGATAAATCTATCCCTGTGTCTGTGACCTAATTGAATGATTTGGTTGGAAAGGTTAGCTATTTCTCGTTTACATGTGGGCTTCCCATAACATACCTATGACAGAATCAGCAGTACAATTAAGTTAAAAAAAAACCTCTTGTAAAGTACTTTCCAGATGTTGTTTAACCATTGGATCTGTAAGTAGATCCAATGGGGTGGTTAACATATTTTTTCCTATCCTGGGGGTTTGCTTTTCCAGAAATACACATTAAATATTTTCTGAATTCATTCAAGATAAGGTAGAGTTAGAAATTGGCAGAGACTGTGAGATATATAGAGCTTTTGGAAGTAACATTGGAAGTAATAGTATTTATTCTGCAAATCCACTAGACACCATTTGAGAGCCAAGACAAGGTTAAGTGAGACATTTCGTTAACCAATTTTAGGATCATGTGATAGATGAACTCCAAAATATTTTAAGCTGTCAAATTAAATTTTAAAATGGCAATTTTCTTAATATGAAAAATATCTGATTGTTCTAAATTAATAGGATATATGTCTGATTTGTGCTGATTCACTAAAAAAATGGAAACCTTGCAATATGCTGCAAACTCCTCGAATATCACAGAAATAGTGGTAAAATAAAAAGTAGTGGTGTGAGAGGACATCCTTGCCGTGTTTCACTTCAGATTTCAAAGGCTTCAGAAAACATCTCTAACTTGGATAGAGGGCTTAGTGTATACATATCATAATTCTGTGAATAAATATTTGTTGAAACCCATAATGCATCAATGTCTGTCATAGGAAAGTCCAGTCCAACCTGTCAAAAGCTTTTTCAGTGTCTGTTGATAAAAGAACTATTCGTAATTTGTGGAATTTAAAATAGTCAATTAGGTGTAGTATTTTCACTGTATTATCTCTGGCCTCCCCCTTTCGGTACGAACTGTGTACCAATTCCAATAGTAGTTTAGTTATATCCATAGCTAATAGTGTATTTTTGAAAATAGCATGAGTTCTATATTTAGGGCTTCATGTACGAAGCTGCAAAAGCTGCTCTGGAGCCCTTGCGGGGGAGGGTTGCATATGGAAGCCTGCTCTCCGCAATGTAAGAAGCAGCGGTCAT